>NW_026578099.1:0-311290 GCF_029603195.1 Condylostylus longicornis | reverse complement strand
TTATTATTATTATTATTATTATTATTATTATTATTATTATTATTATTATTATTATTATTATTATTATTATTATTATTATTATTATTATTATTATTATTATTATTATTATTATTATTATTATTATTATTATTATTATTATTATTATTATTATTATTATTATTATTATTATTATTATTATTATTATTATTATTATTATTATTATTATTATTATTATTATTATTATTATTATTATTATTATTATTATTATTATTATTATTATTATTATTATTATTATTATTATTATTATTATTATTATTATTATTATTATTATTATTATTATTATTATTATTATTATTATTATTATTATTATTATTATTATTATTATTATTATTATTATTATTATTATTATTATTATTATTATTATTATTATTTATTATTATTATTATTATTATTATTATTATTATTATTATTATTATTATTATTATTATTATTATTATTATTATTATTATTATTATTATTATTATTATTATTATTATTATTATTATTATTATTATTATTATTATTATTATTATTATTATTATTATTATTATTATTATTATTATTATTATTATTATTATTATTATTATTATTATTATTATTATTATTATTATTATTATTATTATTATTATTATTATTATTATTATTATTATTATTATTATTATTATTATTATTATTATTATTATTATTATTATTATTATTATTATTATTATTATTATTATTATTATTATTATTATTATTATTATTATTATTATTATTATTATTATTATATTATTATTATTATTATTATTATTATTATTATTATTATTATTATTATTATTATTATTATTATTATTATTATTATTATTATTATTATTATTATTATTATTATTATTATTATTATTATTATTATTATTATTATTATTATTATTATTATTATTATTATTATTATTATTATTATTATTATTATTATTATTATTATTATTATTATTATTATTATTATTATTATTATTATTATTATTATTATTATTATTATTATTATTATTATTATTATTATTATTATTATTATTATTATTATTATTATTATTATTATTATTATTATTATTATTATTATTATTATTATTATTATTATTATTATTATTATTATTATTATTATTATTATTATTATTATTATTATTATTATTATTATTATTATTATTATTATTATTATTATTATTATTATTATTATTATTATTATTATTATTATTATTATTATTATTATTATTATTATTATTATTATTATTATTATTATTATTATTATTATTATTATTATTATTATTATTATTATTATTATTATTATTATTATTATTATTATTATTATTATTATTATTATTATTATTATTATTATTATTATTATTATTATTATTATTATTATTATTATTATTATTATTATTATTATTATTATTATTATTATTATTATTATTATTATTATTATTATTATTATTATTATTATTATTATTATTATTATTATTATTATTATTATTATTATTATTATTATTATTATTATTATTATTATTATTATTATTATTATTATTATTATTATTATTATTATTATTATTATTATTATTATTATTATTATTATTATTATTATTATTATTATTATTATTATTATTATTATTATTATTATTATTATTATTATTATTATTATTATTATTTATTATTATTATTATTATTATTATTATTATTATTATTATTATTATTATTATTATTATTATTATTATTATTATTATTATTATTATTATTATTATTATTATATTATTATTATATTATTATTATTATTATTATTATTATTATTATTATTATTATTATTATTATTATTATTATTATTATTATTATTATTATTATTATTATTATTATTATTATTATTATTATTATTATTATTATTATTATTATTATTATTATTATTATTATTATTATTATTATTATTATTATTATTATTATTATTATTATTATTATTATTATATTATTATTATTATTATTATTATTATTATTATTATTATTATTATTATTATTATTATTATTATTATTATTATTATTATTATTATTATTATTATTATTATTATTATTATTATTATTATTATTATTATTATTATTATTATTATTATTATTATTATTATTATTATTATTATTATTATTATTATTATTATTATTATTATTATTATTATTATTATTATTATTATTATTATTATTATTATTATTATTATTATTATTATTATTATTATTATTATTATTATTATTATTATTATTATTATTATTATTATTATTATTATTATTATTATTATTATTATTATTATTATTATTATTATTATTATTATTATTATTATTATTATTATTATTATTATTATTATTATTATTATTATTATTATTATTATTATTATTATTATTATATTATTATTATTATTATTATTATTATTATTATTATTATTATTATTATTATTATTATTATTATTATTATTATTATTATTATTATTATTATTATTATTATTATTATTATTATTATTATTATTATTATTATTATTATTATTATTATTATTATTATTATTATTATTATTATTATTATTATTATTATTATTATTATTATTATTATTATTATTATTATTATTATTATTATTATTATTATTATTATTATTATTATTATTATTATTATTATTATTATTATTATTATTATTATTATTATTATTATTATTATTATTATTATTATTATTATTATTATTATTATTATTATTATTATTATTATTATTGTTATTGTTACTATTATTATTGTTATTATTATTATTATAAACCTTAAGTGACACTTTTATCTGAAAAGAGGTAGTGTTTAAAAAAATAATTGTCTTAAGACAATCTATAAATTTTCAGAATATATTTCACTTTTTAATTTTAGCCATAGAAATAGTGTTATAATAAATCAGGCCTTAACATTGAGAAGCTCTATGTTTGTGAAACCAAAGAAATTTGTATTAGATAATGAATTTGATAGTTAAAATTTGAAATGAAACTTTATTGATTACAGAGTATAGAACAGCATCTTGTCTAACTTAACAGTCATGCGAATAATTCAGGCATAGTTGTTAATTCAGGCAATAATTCATGCGACTCGCGGAACTCTCATAGAACATATAATTTTATTAACTGCACCTTATTCTTGAAGACATTGAAAAAAAATTTTTAGAAGCCCTCTGATATTATAATAATGCATTCCATTCAATTACTGAAGTTTTTCATTTCCTGAAATATTTTTAGGAAATGAAAAATAGAATACCATAATATTTAAAAACAAATAATATGTAAATTAAATGAAAATAGAAAAGAGTTCGATATGACTCTAAAATATTAATGCATAATAAAAAACTTTTCAGGTAACGCAACCAACAACAATAATTTTTAAAACAATACGAGTATTTCAAATCTAGATGCTTTACTCTGAACTTTAACAATCAACAAATAATCAAAACAATCAAATAAAAATTAGTAACAACATTCGAAATTATATCAAAGCATTTCAGGAAACTAAATATAAAATTTTAAAAGATATTGGCAGTATTACATTAGAGAACCGGGATATAACTTAACAATTAAATTCTTGATTTATTGTCTAACATTAGCCTTAATTATCACGGTACCGAATCAAAATTTGAATAAATAGAAAAGATATATCAGGCGTTTTAATAATTCAAAACAATAGTTTCTGAAAAAGCATTAAAATGAAAACAATAGTTTCTGAAAAAGCATTAAATGAAGCATCCCAGAAAAAGCATTAAAATGAAATAATCGTAACATCAAATTGAATACCAAATCTTTTTATAAAATCTTACGCGAATTGTTTCAAAATAACTGAAAAAAAAATTAAAAAGAGCAGAACTATTTCATCAAAAAACAAATTTAATAAAAAAAGATATAAATCAAAAATTTATTGAGTAATTGTAAGAATGTAACATATTCGTTAATTAAACAAATAGTTTTAAATTAGAAAGTTTAAATTCAAATAAAGAAATTGAGAAATTATATTATAAAAGAAAAACTTAACACTAATACGAGAATGGGAAGGAAGTATTTTTTTGTCAACAACGTTGATCCGAAGGCAAATGAAGAAGTTGTTCATGAGAACAAAAATCTTAATGTTGGGGAAAATATATATCAAACCAAACAAGTCCTTCAAGAATTAATTGAACGCTCTTCCAAGAATTTTAATCCATAAAAAGGATAAATAAATTTCATTTAAACCCTAATAGTTTTTTAATTATAATATTTCTAATAAAATTTAGACACTAGAATATTTATAAAATTGTAAAACTTGACTTAATTTAAGTTTTTAAAGAATTCGGTTCCGAAAGAAATTTATATAAATAAAATTTTGTATTTTTTGTTCCTTTTTGTTTTTTTTTACAATTTATAAAATAATAATATAAAGCTTGCATGACTGATAGGAAATGCACAAAGCGACACCCAAGAAACTTATTTACCAAAAATTATTACAAGAGATGGATATGAACTCTATCGCCAACGTAAGTAATTAGTCTCCTTCCATTCCGTTAGTTTTCATTTGCATCTTGCTTCCAAATTCTTAAAATATTTTTTTTTAAAAATAGATGGTAATAAGAGTTGTGTAGGCAAGAAAGAAACAAAATATTGTAAACAAACGAGTGTATCAAAAACATTGAACTAAAATAAAATTAAATTAAGTTTGATAATTACAAAATTTATTTTTCATTTTATAAAATTTAGGTAAAAAATTCGAATGTATGAAAGCAAAAGAGTTTGAAATTTCATGTATGAATGTACACATGCATGTACCTGGTACAATAGATACACATTATCAGGTAGTCACATAGAAATAAAGTAATTTATAAGGAAAAAAAGGTGTATGCATACTGATTACTTTATGAAATATAATTATTAACAATTCATGGGAAATATGTTCTAAATTTATTAAGATTGAAATAAAAGTAAAAACTTTAAAGATAATTTAATTATTTTATTTATTGATAACTGTTAATTACAAATGCTTAACACTAAAAATTTTTTGTTTTATATCAAATTATTTTATAGTTTTATTAAAACTTTTTATTATGTGGTAAATACTTATTCTCAAACATTCATAGATGAAATTATTTTTAAGTGTTCATATATTTTACATTCTAAATTTTTTTCTGTACAAATATCATTAAAAAGTTTAATAAAAGTGTTTTCTAAATTCTTTAAATTATCCATGAAATTCTTGGATGGTTTATAAAAAGCTGAAAAATATTTTTTTTCACAACTATTTAAAATTTTTTTTAATATTATACGTCTTTTTAAAATTTATTTTTATTATATTTCAAAATTATATTATATAAATTATAATAATTTTTTTTAAACACTTTTTTTCCGCTACGCTTTTATAATATGAATACACCTTTTTTGCCACCTTGTACTGGAATGAATTACAGAAATTATTGTGTCGCTTTTAAAATTCTTAATATTTTTCCCTATACTTTATATACGAGCAAATAATAAAGTGTCGCCTTTGAAAATACATGCATAAAAATGAAAATAAGAAGGTATACTGCTTAACTCTTTTAACTAAGGGAATTTTTTGTATACAAATATTGGTGAGTGATTGCATTAGTGTGATGTAAACGAAGAGTCGAACTACTTGTTAGTAGTTTTACTTTGATCGCCAACCATCAATTGAAAATGATGGGAAACCCATGACGAAGCAATAATGTTGAAGTCGGTAATCGTTTGGTTGTTATATTTACCGTTACTCTCGAAGACTTAAAATGCATCGGCGAAAAATTCTCAATCGGCGCAAACAAAGCAATTCAGTTTCAGAACATTATAGTGCCAACGATTTCGTCGACAAAGCATTAAGTCGTCTAAAAACTATTCATTTGTGTTAGGTAATCGCCAAAAACAGACTGATACAATTAGGAATGCTTGCACTGAGTCGATCTGCAAACAATAATTTTGATAGTGATTTGCAAAAACAAACACATTTTGATATCGAAGAGCTGGGTACATACATATGTTCAAACAAATCGCTCGATGTTGAAATAAAATGAAATGTAGGATAAAACGTTAACAATGTATTCTTTTTTAACAATGTAAAGTTTAAATTTTCAACTTTTAAAATTTGTCAAAATTTATTTTTAATTTTACGTAAGAAATAATATTTCGCATAGATTATTATTTCATTAATCAAATATTATAACAAGTACCTAAACTCTACTCTAAACTCATTATTATAATAAGTACTCTTTGAATTTTTGTTAGAGGCGTAGCAACGCGCGCAGCTAGTAGTATATAGCATTCAATTTTTCATTTCATCAGCAAAATCTATGTAGACTAATCTAATTAAACTAGGTTATATAGGAGAAATTTTCACATTTTTATTTCATGCTTTAATCATTTTAGCATATTGTGGATTGAAACAATAGCAATAATAGTTTACAATATATGTTAAATTTTTTTACATTATAATTTGCAAATTTATTACTCTTACAATTTAGGTTTCTATATAAGTATGTAGTTATAAAAAAACAAAATGAAGCAAAATATGAATTTCTGGTAATATAAAAAGTGTTAGTTTTCCAAAACATTAAGAAAGCATTTTTAAAGTGTTCCTATAGATATGTTTGTGCAATTAAATATATATTCACAAATTGTAAAACTAGATGATATCCCTTGCTCTCTCTACGATTCTTTTCAGTTAAATTTAAAAATGTATTTGTACATAACTGACATATTATATATTGTGTAATATGTTATCCAATAATGTAAAAATTTATGTTAAATTCAAATATAACTCTAAAATGGATGTATAATGAAAATACTGATAAATCAGTACGAGGTAGATAATATTTGCTATACGAGTAATAAAATAATATTAAACATTTCATTTATAATTGTAGATATGAGAAAATTATTAGATATAATTTTATGAGAGAAAATTAAATGAAAATTAATAAAGTTGGGTCAAATTAATAAAGATGGTTTTTTAATTAGCCTTTTTCCCTTCAACAAGTGAAAACACTGTTTATAAAAAAACCTACTACCTTAATTGAAAAAATCATTAACATATTGGCGAATTAGGTTAAAAATTATTATTTTTTGATAACCGTTAGCATTCTGTATTTATAGAAATTTTAAAAAGTTTGCAGTGTCAGAAAATATAAAGAATTTAAACAGTCATAATGCTTTTTAGCGCTTTTCCAAAATTTTTTTGAAAAAAAGTGCTTATTAGTTTCACTCTGTCCGTCCGTCCGTGGTAACTTTTCTTGTTAACGAAACTTCTACACCCTTGAAGAAAGAAAGCTGAAATTTAATACATACATAGATTTTTACTAGAAACTTATTTCCGTAGCACAAAATTTTTACCTATCTCCCCCGTCTAGAAGTTATACCCATATATAATTTTATAATTAGTTTTCTTAACTCACACAACTAATCCTTAAAATCGAGCATTATGTTAACCACACTTTATATTAATTTTTGCTTTATTTCAAAGACTGCATAAATAGTTCATCCTAAATATATGCAATCCTAGAAATAGTTTCGTTTATGAATGAAAATAATATTAATAGTGTGGTGAATATGCATAGACTGTATTTAAAATCAATATTTTCACTTGTTGAAGGGAAAAGTGCTGCAATACAAACCATTGGTTTGACCCAACTTTATTTAAAGTTTACCCTAGTTGTACCACGGTAGAAAAAAACCAGCCGCAACAAGTGTTTCAATAAATAGTTTAAAATAACAAACGCTAACGTATAACTTTTGGAGAGAGGGAGATAGGTAAAACTTTTCTTGTACCGAAATAAGTTTCTAGTAAGGATATATTTACATATAAAATTTCAGCTTTCTATGGACGAAAAAATATGCCAACAGGCGTTTAAACGAACAGACAGACTAAATAAAACTAATAAGCATTTTTTACAAATTTTTTTAAAAAATGTACAAAATAATTCTTGTTATACTATAAATTTGTAAAAAAATTAGTAAAACCTCAACATTTTTGTTTTAAATACTAAAAGACTGCCATTAGATTCGAGAAGAAACTCATTGAAGGTTTTCAAGCATTTGTATATGTTGGTTCTTTGTTTTTAATATTAACAAATGAAAACTCTAATGATTTAAATTTTTAAATTTGAAATTTAAAACAAGTAAAAACTTTTCAGTCGATATAAACAGACTGAATAATACCCTGCACTTTGACAATCTGAATTTAAAACTTTTTTTTTTAAATATTTAGAAAATAACTAAATGGCAATTACTTGAACCTGTCAAACCACTTAATAGAAACTCTCGGATATTATGTCTGACCTGTAAATGGACACACGACTGCCGAGTTTCATAAATCTAGCTTTAATATATTTCCAAATAATTAAAATAAACTTTCGGAGTTGTATGGCAGTTACCCGAACCTCTCAAGCAATTCTACCAAAACTTCATAAATACATCTGACCTGAAATTAGACACACCACTGCCGAGCATAGATTTAATATTTTTCCAAATAATTAAAATTAATTTCGGAGTTGTATGGCAATTACCAGAACCTGTCAAGTAATTCTACCAAAACTTCAGAAATACATCTGACCTGAAATTGGACAGATGACTGCCGAGTTTCATGAGCCTAGCTTTAATATTTTTCTAAATATTTAAAATTAACTTTCGGAGTTGTATGGCAGCTACACGAACCTGTCAGGCCATTGCACCAAAACTTCAGAATTAAATTTGATCTGAAATTGGACACAAGACTGCCAAGTTTCATGAATCTAACTGTATTATTTTTACAAATATTTAAAATTTTTCATTAAAATTTTCAGAACATACATATATAAAGTCATTCCTTTAAAATTTTCAGAACATATATAAAATATAATTGGACACATCCTCGCAAAATTTGATATTAATATATCTATTATTTTTTGAAATATTGAAAAAAACTTCTTTGAATTGTATGGCAGCTACCCGAATCCGTTGTCCGAATCGGTCCAATTATAATAGCAGCCGTCGTTGCCACGGAAGGAAAAACTTGTGAAACACTTCACGCTTTCCAAAAATAAACTTTTGTTGTAGTTATTTGTATTTTCTACATATCTATATAAATATGTATGTATACATTATATATATACATTATATATAAAAGCATTCATTCCCCCCCCCTTTCCCTTCACCCTCTTCCAAAATGCTTTGAGACCGTTTTTACAAAATGGTACTACATCCTGTAGGGGTAATTTTTGTTTACTTTTGGAGGTATAAATATTGTATGTAAATTCATATTTGGAAGTGTGAGTTATTACAAAATGTGAACACTTTCTTAAGAAAATTGTAAAGATTTAATAAAATCTACGTTGTTTTATAATTAGTATGTACGTACGCATTTAGTTATGTATTCTTTTCGCGATCTGCTGCAAAATTTATTAGTAAGCAAAACATAAATGTACATTAAACTTTTTGACAATATATTGTTAGGACAAAATTTTATAAGAAAATGTTATTCTATTGCATTAAACTTTTTACAAATAGTGTATTTTCAAAAATATATTTGGAACGGAAACCCGCTGATATTGATTTCTAAGGATGAAGCCTTTTTAATTTCATTTTAAAAACAATAAAATTATCAATAAGAAAAAGTTCTTCTGGCAAATCGCATTTTTCAGGTTTCGAACCTGGGACTTTTTGCATAGAAATCGTATGCTATACGCATACCTATATACTATTACCCTATTATATAGTATTAGCATTAACAAATTATACATTCACGCGTTTTATTCGCCTGTATTATAAAATCCAAATACATAATAATTATGTGGATGAATTTTAGTAGCGAATTATTTTTTGCGTATACAGTAATTGATCGCTTAAAGTGCTTATTGTCAAAGGTATTTTACAATTTTTTGCGACATAACTCAAAGCGTGGTTCTGAAATAAATTACTCAAAAGATATTAGATCTCAAAGCAACTAATTATTTGCTTAATTATGTATTTTTCGTAATTAGTTTTAAGAGCTTTTCTTATTTTAAGTCTTATCTTATAAAATATTAGGAAATGTATATTATGGGTGTGTTTTTGAAGAAAAAAAATAAACTTAAAATATCTCACACACAGAATGGAACACAATTTCAAAACTACAGGTGTAATACCTGCAAGGCTTGCAATGCAAGCACACACGACTAGTACATATATGAAAATGCTAACATATTTTTTTTGGGTTTTTAGCATTTTCTACAGATAAAATTAAACCAAATAATATGATGAATGAATCAAAGCACAACATACAATCTGTAAAAAACACAAAAAGCATAGAAGTAGCAAAAGCAGCGCATAACTCCCAAGGAACTAAAAATCACGATTTTGTATACTCCATAGACCTTAGAACAAATGATTCTGTTCGCGGTATACCCAATAGAAACAGTCGTCCAGATTATGGCGTAAAAGACGATAATAAGAGAACTGAGAACATCTTAAGAGGAAATGACAAAGCTTTTCTTCCTCGGATTACTGTAGTTCAAGATGAATCATCATTATTAGAACAAAATTTACCATTATTGTGCACAAAAACATGTGCAGATTGGGAATGGTTGTGTCCTTTATCATGTTCTTGCATACAAAAAAGTGAAAGATGTGATAAAACAATTCATTGTTTGAAAGAAGAAGATGAAAAGGATTGCGACAAATATGGAGAAGATATTAAAAGATTTACTGCGAATTGTGAAGCTTCCGGTTTGCATGTAATGTGTCCTAAAACATACAAATGTATACTAAAGCAATGGTTATGTGATGGTAAGTTTCTGCGTTTCAGCTTCATTTATGTAAATATTTAAAATATTTGACAACAACTACAAATTAAGTTATTTTTCACGATAACTTTTAATTTATTTTCGCAAAATTTCCAGGGGACAATGATTGCGGTAATCATGAAGATGAGAGCAACTGTGGTAAGAAAATTCGTAGCTTTAAAAATTCTATTTATTTTACAAAATATTTATTAAAATCCATTAAAGGAGATATACATAAGAACTGTACAAGTGACCAATTTCAATGCCAAAATGGATTTTGTATCCCAAATTCATGGATATGTGATGCGGAAAACGATTGCGGTGACCTTTCAGATGAAACGAACTGCAAATCATTTGCGTGAGTACATTGAATGTCAATAATAATATATGGGAAATTCCAAATTTGAAACTGCTAGAACGATGCCACTAGCTTTTCTCTTTGCACAGAACAGTAAAAAACTTAGAAGGTAGTTTCAACAATGTTTAGAATTACCATCAAATAACTCAAGCTTCTTGCAAATTTAAAAAATTTGCTAATCTTTTTATGATAGTACTTGTTATAAAAATTATTCAAAAACCAATGCTTTGTGAACTTCTTCCTTTTAACAAATGAAAATATTATTTTTAAAAACAATTTTCTACAATATTTAAGCCACTTTCGTTAATACGCCAAAATATTTTAAATTACAAAAGAAAATTAGAAGAAGCGTTAATATAATAATCGAATTCAAGGTTTAAGTGAGCTCAGCTTGTGAATGTTAGGCACTGAAAAATCAAATTTTACAAATTTCAAAGAAAAAATATTTGTTCTAACGAAATAATTTATTTATTAGTATCTAAAATCTGCCAAAAATTTCAGACTTTTACCGTCTAGAAGACTTTGAAAAAAACGGCTTTTAGATAACGTTTAATTTTAACGGTCATATTATCATTTCAATGTTTAAAAAATTCTATACCGGGGTATAAAAGGCAATTTGCTTCCACTCTGCGTATATGGAATTAAACTCCTTTATGGAAACAACTCCTTTCTTTCAATGTGTTTTGGAAAATTGGTAAAAATGATACTGTTAGAATACCGACGGAAAAAATTCAAAACAAATTAAATTTTCAAATTTTAATTTTAATTTATTAGATAAACTATCTAGCTATAGGTTAATCTACTTCGATAAAACGAAAGTTTATATATGTACTCAAAATTCTAAAATAATTTATATGAACGTCTGAATCTTCCCAGAAATTCAAGTTGTTTTAATAAAACTCTTTTTTTTCACGTTTAGTTGTACTTCAGAAGATTTTCAGTGCGATGATGGCTCCTGTGTTGCGATCACGTATCAGTGTGATGGAGATAGGGTAAATTTTATTTTAATAAGAAAATATAATTATATTTAAAAATACTTTTCATAAATATCAAACTATGTATTTTCAATGTAATATTAGACTTAACAAATTCCTATTTATTTTCTTTTTATTAAAATATTAAAAAACAATGGGTTTATCCGCACTGCTGTTATAATATTTCTACTGTTTTGAACTTTAACCACAAATATTAGTCAAAATATTGAAATAAATTCGACCTTTAAATTCTCATAGTAATTTTCAATTTATTTTATAAATTTTCCATCTATTTTATAAAATTGAAGAAAGAGAATAATCTCTCGTTTTTCACCCCCATTTAATTTCTTCGATTTGTTTCTTCTTCAAAGCTAAAATGGTTTATTATTTTTCATATTTTCGAATGGAAAACTCTCTGCATAATCCTTCTATAAACCAAATTAATAACTCAAATTATTATAAAAATAAGTTTGAAACTTTTGCAAAACTTTCTTGATGTTTTTTTAGATATGCGTACTTTTGTTATTTTAGCTCAATTCAGCTTAAATTTTCAACATTATAATTTACAGCTTACAACTTTTCACCGAAACTCAAAATGTTTTTTATTGAATACTGGAAAGAGATGTTTATTTTTTATATTAAATAAATTTTTAAAACACAGTGAATTACATTTAAAACCCAAATAGACTTACAAAGCAGATTTGGTATATATCACTATAGTCTGAACAATTTAGTTGTGATTGAATAAGTTTCTAAGATTGCAGTTGCTTTAAAATTTCAAAAAACATTTGATAAAAAACGGAAAAAAGTTTGGTATAAAGACAACCAAAAGTTTGGTATATTTAGTAGGGGCTGTATAAAACCTCTGATTGACTAAAATAGTATTGCAGAATCATTATTGTTAGTATACCTTTTCTTTTTATTTTGTTTTATGAACCACGTTTAACTATATTAATATATATTACTCTAATATTGCTTTTGTGTAATGTACTTCATTTTTCTCTTTAACTCTTCAAAAAAATTTTTTTTCCTACGTACATTTGCCGAATATTTTGGGAGTTAGATGCACATTGCACTTTAGTTTATTTTATTAGTTTATTATCGCTTAATAATTTAATCTGCTTAATAGTTTTATCTGAACACTCATGTTCCTCATCCTTTATCTAATAAAGATGGAATTGGAACTCCCATCACTTGAAATATTGGAAAATTTTTGAAAAATTTTTGGAAGAAATAAAATTTAACAATGGTAACGACCTAAACATATAGTGCCAATATATAATAATGTACTTATACATGTAGAACCAACAAAATATGTAAGAACTCCCCTCCCTTCAAGAATTTTATTTTACACTAAGTTTTTTTGTAAACAAAAGGTGGGATAGCTCTTATTATTTCTTGTGCATAAGAAGAAGATTTTATTATTTCTTCAGTTTTCATTATAGTTAAGAATTATACAGTACAAAAATATCAGTACAGTGGAAATATCCGCACTCAACATTCTTAGTAATCCCCAAATATTTCCTAAAACTTCATACAACAAGTGAAATTATCCATATACTCGTAACAAAAGTAGCAGCTTGAAAAATATAATCCCTATACTTGCAAGATTTTTGTAACTTTGTAAACAATAACCGTTACGAATCTTAAAAATAAAATAAATTAGTCGAACTGGAACCAGTTCTAAGCCACTTTATAATTAAAATATGCAACTGGAAAGAGGTTTTCAGATCCTTTTCTTTTAAAAGTATTTTAATATTTGTCAAAACAAACAACAAAAATGTTATATGCGAAATACAAGAATATAAAAATAGTTGTGTACAAATATAAAAATATTTTTATACAACTAAATGTAAAGTGGAAACATATAATATGTTTCCACTTTACATTTAGTTGTATATTAAATTTTTGTCATTGTAAATAATTGTTGTAAATCTGTTCTATCGTTGAACAATAAACAATGATAATAAATGATAAAAATTTAATGTATTTGAAATAGAAATATTAGTTAAAATTTTTTCGTTTTCTAAAATCAAAAAATTAGATATGTCTTTCAACATTCCTGTATAGTAATATCAACCTAATAATTTTTTATGCTGATTTTAAATCTTGCATGGTTTGTTTTAAATAACACCTGATGACAAATAGTATTTGAACGGCAGATTTTGCCATCAAAACTTATTTAAACCTAAATTTATGTGAAATTATACTTCTTAATTTTTAAGGATTGTTATGATGGCTCTGATGAAAACAATTGTGAAATGTCCCTCAGAATCTGCCCTGAAGGAGAATTTAAATGTGAGGGAGCTGGTAAAAGTTCTGCAGGGTTCGGTGGAAGATGTATTCTGAATAAATTTAGATGTGATGGGTAAGTACAGCTTATATCAAAAACTTATTTGTATTAATTAATTAAATAATAAAAATAAGTATTTATGCACAAATACACAATTATTCATGTATGTAGAATAAAACTATACCTTAAAATTTAGATATTCAGTTACAGTTGATTATTTTTAATTTGTATGTTCTACTTCATTATAGTGAAAATGACTGCGGAAATTGGTCTGATGAAGAAGGATGCATGAAAAAAGTAAACAATTGTGCATCTGTTGAATTCAGGTAAGTTCTCGTTAATTGGCTTTCTAATTTTTGAGACACTTTAAAATCACTTTTATTTATTTTAGATGTGATGATGGAACTTGTATACCCAATAGATGGAAATGCGACAAAGGTAACTACAATTTCCTTAACTTAAAATATTCAGTTACTCAATTAACATATTACATATTCGATAAATCGTGTTTAAATTTACTGTAAATTCATGATTTTCTGTTTTTCTACTTTATTATAAAAAATTCTGAAGTTTAAATTCAGAATTATAAAAGGCTAAAACAAGTTTCGGTTTATACCAACTAAATTATACCCTGCACTTTGACAATCTAAGTTTTAAAATTTGCTTTTGTTTTCATTGTTAAATGGTACTATAATTACTCGAAACTGTCAAACCACTCAATAGAAACTTCTCTGATATTATGTCTGACCTATAATTGGACACACGACTTCCCAGTTTTATGAATCTATCTTTAATGTTTTTCCAAATATTTAAAATTTCTTTTTAGAGTTGCATTACAGGTAGCCGAAACTCTCAAATCATTCAGGGTCTTCAAACTTCGGCGATATGTGTTACAAATCTAACTCTATTTTTTTTTCTTTAATATTTTAAATTAGCTTTTCGAGATCTACGGTAACTACCCAAACCTGTCATCCATTCTACTAAAGCTTCAGGGTTACATCTGACCTGAAATTCTCTCTATTATTACCGACCATATTGTGAATACAATAGGTAGGTGATGTGATGGCAACAAATTTTGCATATCGAGTTTTCGGTGGGAACGCACTTGTCCATAGTAGAGAAGTGTAAATGAACTATTTTTAGCAACCTGTCGGTCTGTGTGTACGCGTGTATATCTCATGTTTGGCTGAACCGATTTTGATAAAATTTTATATGTAAGTTTATTTCAACTATGGCACGGATTGATCAACTTTTGGGATTACTATGGGCCAAATATAAATTTTCGCGTATATAAAGAGAAATGATCAACCGATTTAATTGAAATTTAATATTTAAATTCTTCGCATTAAAGTAATGAATCTACAAATTTTTTGGAAAGATTAGGGCTCGGAAACTGAACTGAAGGCCGATTTTACATTTTTTACCATATCTACGGAACGAATTGATCGAATTTCTTCAAATTTGATATTTGAGTTCTGGTTGTTACCGAAACTAACTGGCGAGCATTTTAGGAAATTCGGGTAGCACAAAGCGAAGTTCTACTAAGAACCAAATTTTCATTTTTCTTTTCTGGGTATATGTTAACTATAAGCTTAGTAATACCCTAAAAATTGTAAAGATGTATTTAACAGGCATTTTTACAATATTTTGTAACACTTTCACTTAATCAGACAGTATACATTGCGGTCGGCTATGTGCTGACCATATCAGATTTTTTTTTATATTACAAATTTTCTTTTGGAGTACTATGGCAGTTACCCGAACCTGTCAAGCCATTCCTTTAAATTATATCCCTGATATAGTTTTGGTGGAATGGAAACTTTATCACATATTAAGTCCTGGAGGTGTATAATTGGACGCGCGACTGCCAAGTTTCATGAATCTAGCTTTATTATTTTTACAAATATTTAAAATTAACTTCATTTCATTAAAATTTTTGGAATATATGTAGAACGTGATTGGACACACCTTTACAAAATTTGATATAAATATCTCTATTAATTTTTGAAATATTTAAAAAAACCTATTTTAGTTGTATGGCAGCTCCCCGAACCCGTTGTCCGAATTGGTCCAATTACAATAGCAGTCGTCGTTGACAAATAAGAAACAATTTGTGAAAGTTTATTTTCGATTGTATTATTCATTTTGGAGTTATCGTGCGATGGGACGGACGGACGGACATGTCTAAATCAACGCAGAACTTAACGCTAAGCAAGAATATACATATCCATTCGGGATGTATAAGACTGCATAGAAATCTATAGAACTGTTCGGAAATGTAAACAAAATTTAATTAATTTGATCTTGCAAAATTCAAACGTTATCATAAAGAAAATAAGGATAATTTTTACTAAGAGTTATAAATATTAATTTAAATAATATTTATGCCAATAACCTGTAATTTGTAGAATTTTTGTTTTTTAAATCGGCATTCTATTTTTAATGCATTGGCGTACTATATGAAGATACAAGGAAGTATGTACACCGATCGATTAAAATTCAAAGTAATTCGACAATTTTAAAATAACAAGGTCCGCCAAATAATTATCCAAAATTTTGTTTCTCTTAAGATGAAAGTATAAAAGGATATCACAAATTGTGATATATTTGCAATAAAATATTTTTTGTTTAAATGTTAAACTACACTTGCTCTTTAAATTTATGTAATATTATGTAAATATTTATATTTTTTGTTTCATTCTATTACAGAACAAGATTGCGACGGTGGAGATGATGAAAAAGATTGTTTAGAAACAACAGATAGTTTTCCTAAGATTTGTACTGAAGATGAATATGCATGTAAAAATGGTCGATGTATATTGGTAATGTTGCCTGAATTTTGTTTATATTTACATTCAAATGAATATTTATGTTTAATTTTTATTCAGAATATATGGCTTTGCGATGGTTTTTCGGATTGTTCTGCAAACGAAGACGAAACTGACTGCGAATTAAGTTGTGATCCCGGACAATTTCTATGTTCCTCAAAACAAAATACGACAAACTTAAAGTAAGTTCAGTGAAGTTTGGAACATAATATAACACTTTTTCAAATTATTTACTAAGCTTCAATCATTTCTTAGTAATTAAATGAAGTACAATACAGCTTTCAACATAAATATCGTAAACGATATCCATAAATGACCACGTTTTAGATGAAATAGAATTTAGGAAGCAAAAGGATTTAAAAAGTTTACCGAATTTTAAGTTTTAAATACTTTACATTTTAATATTTTTCTATCCAATAAGTCATTAAAAAAAACAAATTAACTCAAAAAATTTAGTATTTAAGAAATCCTTTTAAATAACGTGTTAAAAAGTAAAAAATAAAAAGGTAACGTACCGAATTTATATAGTGTCGTATTTACGCTCTGGGAATTCAAGATCTCTTGTTTTAAAAAACCATAAATTTCGCCATGGCATTAAATGTTGAATTGCATACTAAGCAACTTTGACTTGGACTAACCGACTTTGGCTTGGAGAAAATCGATTTAGAAACAGTTTACTGCAATAAGTTAGACTTTAGGCTTTAAACAATTATGAGTTGAAGCAAACATTATTGTTTATTATTATTGTTTAATTCTTGCTTAAAATATTTGTCAAAAATAATTTGCTTTATGCTTTTAGGTGTCACATTAAGGCTGTCTGGTATAAGAAAGTTTTTAAAAACTTTTAAAAATTTTATAAAAATCACATACTCGTATTTACAAAGTTTTTAATGTTTTTTAGGTTTTCCGTCTGATTTTTTTTTTAAATAAAAATTTTTTTTTTTTGCGAGAAATTTCGTCATTGTTTCTCTTTCTAAAGTTTTTTCAAGTTTTATTCCAGACGTATTTATTGAACATCTATTTAGGATTGTATTCAAAGCGCTGCTAATTTTTCTGAGCTGATAAATGTCAAACTTTTACCTTGATCAAAATATGTCTTTTAATCCCATGACAAAACAAATAAAACTTGTAGAAAAAAATAACATCCTCTTTACGGGATCTCTTTAGAAAACCTACCCCCTTAACTTCACAAATAATTTTAAAATATTTTTGCCCACTTCAGAAAGATTTAGAGAGGCAGATTTTGCGAGATAGATGTGATGCATAGATATAGCAAAGACATTGGCTCCATGCATTGAACGAAATAGGTCATTTCCTTGGAATTTCGGCAAAAATATATTGAAAAGATCATTCAAATTCATCCAATTTGTGCAATTATATAACACAAAATACTTCCCAAAAACCATTACACAAAATAATTTTGATTAATAATCTCACATCATAAATGATCTTACACACACATATTGTGTATATAACTACACATTCTTCTGTCATTAGATAAATCTTAATTTTGCGGAAGTAAAACGCATTACAAAAATCCGATGTCGTCAGCACCTAATAAACCGCAACACGTATTGTCTAATTAAGTGAAAGTGTTACAGAAGATTATAAAAATGTTTTTTAAACACCTCTTTCCGATTTTTAGGGCGTTAATAAGCTTTTAGTTAACATACCTAGAAAAATGTAAATTTGGCTCTTAGTAGAGTTTTGCTTTGTGCCATCCATATTTGCTGAAAAGGTCGCCAGTTACTTTTGGTAACAACCAAAGCTCAAATATCAAAGTTGAAAAAATTCCATCAATCCATTCCATAGATATACAGACAGACCGACACCTCTCTAAATATAGTTTATTTACGTTTCGATATTTCATGAAAACTCGATATGCAAAACTTGCTGCCATCACATAACCTTCCTTGTTGTATGCAATGCTGTCGGTAAAAAGTTGGGTCAAACCAATTTATAAATGGTGGTTTGGGGCTGGTGTTAAAAGTCTCAAGACCATCTTGGAGTTATTTAGGATTTAGGGATATTTAGGAGGGAGAGTTACGAATAACACATAGCGTACTGGAAGAATCATGAAATATTTTTTTACCATTGTTGCTATTTATATGAACCGCATAAAAAGCCATTAACAATGAGCCAGTGATACTCTTAATATAAAATAATACTCTAAACATAAAGAATTGCTATCGACCTTAAGCACATTTAGATTCTAAGCCGCCTAATTTTTTTATTATTTACTTTTTTTTATCTAAAGAAAAAAGTATGAATTTCGTTTATTTTACTTAAGTAAAGAACTTCACTTTTAAAAAAAATTAAATTAAAATTCAAATGTAAAATTTTACACAAACGATTTTTTTATAATCATGCGCCTACAATTAATAAAAAATTAAATATAAACAAAAAAAAAACTAGAATAGAAAAACATTCTATAAAGAAGGCAGCTGTTTGAAAAGACCGAGTTGACATTGTATATTTATAAAATTGCTTCAGTGAACCTAATTAATAAAATTATTTATCCGTACGAGTATCATAAGATTAATACGGTTAACTCTACTTTTCTGATTCTGGCACGGATAAAAACAAGATAGCTTTTTATATTCAAGAAAAGTACATAAAATGATGTTCATAAAATGATATTTATATTTTCACAGAATTTGTGTACCGCAAAAGCATATTTGTGATTCACACGAAGACTGTCCTAATGGAAATGATGAAAAAAACTGCCCGACAATACAAAATTGCCCGAAAAATTCTCAATGCGAACAACTTTGCATCACTACACACAAGGGAGAGAAGGAATGTGCTTGTCGGTCAGGATTTTTACCCCATCCAAATAAGAAAAGGTATTTTCATCAGCAAACATATTAGAATTATTAAGAAAACCACATAAAATTATTGTTTTTTTAGCTGTGTAGATATAGATGAATGTCAATTTGTTAACAATCCTGTTTGCTCACAAAAATGTTTTAACACAAACGGCAGTTTTAGATGTGGCTGTGAAACTGGTTATATTTTGCGGCCAGACTTGCGGACATGTAAAGCTCTTGGGGGTGCTGTTCAATTATTAGTAGCAAATCGTTGGGATATCAGAAAAGTAAAACTGGGAAAATATCAATTTTCTTCTTTGGTTAAAGGATTACACAATGCTATTGCTTTGGACTTTCATTTTGATAAAGGACTTCTATTTTGGTCTGACGTATCGACTGATGTTATAAAAGTAATAAGCTTAAATGAAAGTGGAGCTAACAGGGATGTTGTAAAATGGGGTCTTGAATCTCCAGTTGGTATCGCAGTAGATTGGGTCCACAACTTACTCTTTTGGACTGATTCTGGTACAAGAAGAGTAGAAGTTTCTGATTTTGACGGGAAATTAAGATCAGTGATAGCTGCTAATGATATAGACAAACCTAGAGCTATTGCGGTTCATCCAGGGGAGGCATTCGTTTTTTGGACGGATTGGGGTCCTAACTCAAAAATTGAACGAGCTTACATGGACGGTTCAGATCGAATACCAATTATAAACAATGGAATCACTTGGCCAAACGGGTTGACCGTTGACTTCACTGCAAGTAAGATTTATTGGGCTGACGCTAAACATCACGTTATTGAATCATCGAATTTTTACGGTTTTGAACGTACAAAGGTAATGTTCGCAAAAATCTTATTCTAATATAATTTTTTTCTAATATATTTTGTTACAGGTTTTAAGTAACAACTTGCCTCACCCCTTTGCACTAACTATGTTTGAAGATACACTTTTTTGGACTGACTGGAATACCAAAAGTGTTTCATCTGTAAATAAAATAAATGGAAAGCATTTAAGAACTGTTCATGCTGATTTTCATTTCCCAATGGATATTCACGCATATCACAAAAGTAGACAACCACATTTTGAAAATAGATGCACTGAAGATCAAAGAGGATTTAAGGGCGGTTGTTCACACATTTGTTTGCCAAACAAAAATTCTCGTTTATGCGGCTGCCCTCTAGGTTTAACATTGAAAGAAGATAAGTAAGTTTATCTTTGTCAAATAATATGAAATAAATTTATGTTCAAATTCCAGGAGAACGTGTAATACAACACCAGAAAATTTAATTATTATTGCAAGAAAAAAAGATATCCGGCTTAAAAAAATGGATTTTAATTCTTCATCGTACGAAATCGACATGATTATACCCCTTGATGGAATAAAATCAACAATTGCTATTGATTGGTGTAGTAAAACTGATTTCATATATTGGGCAGATGTCGAAAGAGGCTCCATAAGTACCGCACATATTAATGGAAGTTTCCAAAAAACCGTTATTTCAACAAATATCATGTCTCCGGTTGGACTAGCTTTAGATTGGATTACTAATAAATTATACTGGACCGATTCAGGAAGTCAGCGTATTGAGGTCGCGACAATAGATGGGAAGTTTAGATCTATCCTAATTTGGAAAAATTTAACGAAACCCAGGGATATTGTGTTAAGTCCAATACGTAAGTTTTGCAACAGTTTAATTTAATTTTAAAGCAATATTTGTAATTAAAATTATATTTTATTAACTTAAGATGGATTTATGTTCTGGTCCGACTGGGGATCGAGACCGTCAATTGAGAGAGCTTATATGGATGGAAAAAGTAGGACTAAAATTGTATACACGAATCTAAAATGGCCAAATGGCATTGCAGTAGACGCAGAATTGCAGAAAATATACTTCGTAGACGCTGGTAAAAATGTACTCGAATATGTTAATTTTGATGGTTTCCAGAGAAAACTGATTTTAAGTACTGTTGGCTGCATTGAAATTATTGTGTTTTTCATGATTTATTTTTTAAACAGGAGATCTTCCTCATCCTTTTGGCCTTGATGTGTACAAAGATACCGTTTTTTGGACGGACTGGACTGATCGAAGTGTACTAATTGCTGACAAACTATCTGGAAATAATAAACGAATTCTCATGCAAAACACTACCGAAATCATGGATGTGCAAGTATTTCATCGTTCACGACCGTATATTCGAAGTGACTGTTCTTCTAAAAGTGCAGGTTGCTCTCACCTTTGTTTGCTTAATCCAAATAATTTTTCATGTGCATGTCCAGTTGGCACAAAACTTAAGGTAAAGGACTTAAAAAAATCTAGATATAAATAGAAAAATTGCAAGTAAGTTTATCTATGTTTTCAGAAGGATATGAAAACGTGTGAAGAAATCCCAACAACCTTTATATTATTTGCGCATAGAATTGATATTCGCCAAATATCTTTAGACATGGATTATTTAGCCGACGTAGTTTTACCTTTGCCTGGAGTTACAAATGCCGTTGCCATAGACTTCGACCTGATAACTGGTAAAATTTTTTGGTCAGATACTTTTGAAAAGATAATAATGACATCATACATGAATGGCACTGGTATACGCCCAGTAATTAAGGGAAGTATAGACAGCGTGGATGGGATAGCTGTTGATTCCGTGGGAAGAAAGGTAAAACTCAAAATTCAAAGTAATGACAAAAATCATTGCATTTCTATATAAAAGCTATTTTTACTTTTGTTTTTAGCTATATTGGACTGATGCTGGACGTCATACAGTAGAAGTTAGCAATTTGGATGGAACCTATAGGGGTATTATAGCCTACAGAAATCTTGAAAGTCCGCGGGGAATAGTTTTAAATTATGAAGAAGGTTTGCTTTTTTGGTCTGATTGGGGTAATTATCCGAAAATTGAGAGATCTAACATGGATGGTAGTTTCCGTATCAAAATAGTGACGGCAAACATAGGTTGGCCTAACGGTCTTACTTTAGATTCCCTTGAAAAAAGAGTCTACTGGGCAGATGCAAATTTTAAAAGAATAGAGTCCTGTGACTATGATGGAAATAAAAGAAAAATTGTACTTTCTTCTTTAGCGCACCCCTATGCAGTTGCTGTAATGCTAGACGATGTTTACTGGACTGATTGGAAATCAAAATCCTTACAAAAGGCGTCTAAATTAACTTTTTCGCAATCAATTAATTATACGGAGAATATGGATGGATTGATGGATATAAAAGTCATTAAGGTACAAATTAGCCCTTATATGTTTGTAATGATATTTTCAATTCATAAAACAAAATTTAATTAGAGCGTATTCTCAACTTTTGAATATTATAATATATAATATAAATAATTCAAATTTTTAGCGAGATGTTGTTCTTCCGCCAAATATATGTGAAAGTAATAATGGTGGCTGTAGTCATCTCTGTCTTCGAAACAGCAGAGGCTATTCGTGTAAATGTCCAACTGGATTGAAAATGAAGCCAAAGGGTCAATCAGAATGTGAACCTTTACCAGAGGTGGGACAAATCGCATTTAAAATATAACATTTATTTTAAAGTTTAGTTAAGTAAAACTGTTTTTGAATATAATGAAACTATTTTGACTGAAATGAAACACAATTTTATATGATTGAAAATTATATAGTTCTATGTTGATATCATTTTAAATTACACCGTAAAGAACGTATTCGTAAAGAATACTAAGTCAAATTTATAGTTTCACTATTATAAAAGTTATAGATATTAAATTGTCTCTTTATTAAAGGTTAGTTAAACTGTAATAATAAAAATGAAACATAATACAGGTATCCCTTGTATAACGCGGTACTTATACAACGCGTTTTCGATATAACGCGATTTGGAAAAAAAATCGGTTTCAGTACAACGCGAAATTCGGACTTTTATAACGCGAAGTTGAAAATCCCAATATCCGATAAAAATATCTTTATCATTGTTTTCACAATCATTTTGGCCATTGGGATGTGTATTCATATTTGTTTTCAATGTAAACCGGGAATTTCCCATTTTTGCCTTCGAGACGCTCCTCCTATAACGCTCACAACTTTCTCGAAGTAGGATGTTTGAAGACAGCGGAACAGATTAATTATAATGAAGTTTGTTTTAGTTTTTTTTAAATTTAATTATATGTATGAATCTATTTTATTTTGTTTTTTGAATTGTTATTATTTTTATTTTATGGTTTTAATTTTAAAACAAAATCTGAATTTTAGTTTTGAGTTGAAATATATGTTATTTCTTATTAAATATGTATTTTATTTTGTAAAAAAACTTATTGGAACATAACCCCCAAATTTATATGAAAACTAAGTCTTATATAACGCGAATCACATAACGCGGAATTTCCCTGGAACCAGTGCTGTAGTGGAGGGTATACGGGGGTATACGCCGTATACACTATGCTTTTAAAAATTAGATAGCGCATACCTAGTGGTTTTACTTAAAAATAGCGTATACCCTATGATTTTGTTCAAATTTCTTATTAAAAATTTATTATTTTCTTTCTTTGTAATAGTAAAAAAAAAATGATAATAAAAATTGTACTGAAAAATTGCAAAAAATTTTCAAATTAACAATTCACACAAAATATTTCATTAATTTAGTAAAAATTTCTTGGGAAAAATATATCAACTACATAATATATGTTTGTACAAATTAATAATCAAACAAGCCTCCTTTAACGAAAAACGGAAAACGAATATAACCGAACCTTTAATTTTTGAAAGTGATAATTTTGTTTAAAACCACAATGAAATGAAAACTTTAAACTTTCCTAATATTTAAAAGTTATTATGTTTGCTTAATAGAAAATATGTTAAAAAATTAAAGTTTAAATAAAAATAAAGTTATATTTTCTGATGTTAAAATCATTTACAAAAAAAAGTAAAAACGACTTCTTCAAGATAGATGTTCTCTTATTACCAATGCTGTATTTATCCAGCAGTGATATAAACTAATACATAAACAATTTGGTTTTCGATTTAAAACGATTTTCTTCTAATTCTATACAATTGAAAATATATTTGAATTTTATCAAATACTCTTCTTTAACTAAAGTTGCTATGGTAACCATGCTAAACTACGTTATTGTGGACGTTAATTTTGCATATTCTTTAGTTTATTTGAAGTTAGCAAAAGCTGTTGACAAAATAACATTGATTTTCAAAAAAATATAATTTTGAAAACTTCTTTAAGTAAGTTTATTGATACTGGCTTAAAAGCTTATTTAAATTGTTTTTAATTGTTGATGAAAAGTTGGTGTTTGTGGTGTTTGTAAAAGTTATACGTGTATGTAATATTTTACGTCTTTTTTTCAAATAATAATATAATTAAAAATAACATTGTTTATTTTTACCAAAAATTTATATTCTCAATCGTATACCCTATGCTAATTTTACGACTACAGCACTGCCTGGACCGTAACTATCGCGTTATACAAGGGATACCTGTATAGAACTTTCAAACAAATTTATTTATGTATAATCAAAAGAGTTTTCGTACATTTTAATTTTTTAAAACACGCATAATAAATTCAAGTAAGGTTGGGGAGTAGAAATACCAGAAAACATGCTTGTGGCTCGAATTCACTAAAATTCGAAAAAATCCAAACCCGTTTGATCCAAAATGGACGGTTTCTGATTTACGTCTGATCCTAAACGGCAGTAGAAAAAACATGACAGAGTTAATAGTCATATAACTATATATAAATTAAAATATTTAGTTATACCTTATAACTAAATATGAAATATCCAATATTAAGAATATGAATGCTGATAAGGACTTGACTGAATATTCAAGATTTTCACAGAACTTGCCAGTGCAAAAAAAATTACTTAGCGAAATTAATGATCCCATTGGCACGAGCTCAAGCGTTTTAAGGTCTCCTTCTATGGGGGAAGTTAGAAGGAGAAGAATAGAAGGTTATAAAGTAAGAAAGTCTGAAGAAAGCAACAAAAGTAAAATCTCTGAAGGCAATGTAAAAAGCCCGTTACATCAGGAAAGTGGACCAATGATCGATTCGCGTATAAGTGATTTAGAAAACCTGTGCAGGGAATTCAAGGAGGAGATTTGCAAACTCAAGGCAGAAAATTTAGGATCATTGAAACAGCGACATTCAAACGGCACTGAAAATTAAAAAATACGTGTGGTCGTGTACGAAACAGATGAAGAAGAGTTGCTTAAAGAAATTGAATGGATTTTTAAAACCAAAGGAATCGCAAAAGTAGCTTTTGCGAAAGTGAATTAAAATATGAGAATTAAAATAACAGTTTTGAATAAATACTAATAGTTGATTAGCATTTAGTTGAACTAAAAAATTAAAGAAAATGAAGGACATCTGTAGTATAAGTAGTCTTATGTAGTTAAAAAAAGATCGTGACTATAAGAAATATATTACATAAAACTGGTTTCCATGGGCGTTCAGAAAAAACCTTTACTGTGACCTCAAATTCGTGCTAAAATACTTAATTTTGAGAATGAATATTTGAGTAACGAGTCAAAATATAGTATTTTTGGGTCAGATGGTCATTAAAAAGTATGGTGCAAAGTTAATTCAGAATTTAATAAAGCGAACATGGTGGTGGTAATTAATTGCATAGTTTAGAACATCCAGGTTACTGAGTAGGAAATTTGGTATCTATTGAAGACACTATGAATAAATTTACGTACCTAAACATTTTGTAAGAAAAATAGCTGAGTAGTGTAAGCTAAATAGGATTAAATGAAAAAAAATTGTTTTTCAACAAAGCATTGCTCGAAAATTGTTGAAGAATGGATCTTGTATAAAGTTGTATAAATTTTTCGGAGCAACTAAAACCACCATAAGAATCAGAAACGTCAAATCAGAATTAAAAATTGCAATATTGACTGAATGAGCCTAAATAATATCTGAAGATTATAAATATAGGTTGCATGAACTGGTGTTTTTACGCTGTTTAGATGCTGTTTTTTACAAATATTTTATTTCAAAATTCTACCTAGATTAGTTTTAAAAGGTTTTATAATGGAAAAATACAAAATAAGAAAAATAATATAAAGATCTAATGAAATAAAAAAAAAGCTAATAAAACGAAGCTGCATGTGCTGCACCTTTTTGAAAGTTTTGGAAAGAGAGACGCAGAATTATTTTTTTGTATTAAATGATGGATAAATTCAATAATAGGTTTTGAATTTGCTTAGTAATCTATTAAATCGAGTGCTGAATCAACATAGGACCCTGCAATTCTTTAGAGAAAAATTTTTGTAATTAATATCGGCTGTAACATTATTACATTATACTATACATTTAATACAGAATATTAGAAATTATATTTTTAATAAAGTATTATAAAGAGATTAAAGAAATTATATTTTTAGATTTATTAAAAAGCTATTTCATTCCTCCCTTCACTTTGCTAGTTTTTTAAAAGCTAGCAACAAAAGCAAAATTATATAAATATAAATAACTCTTGACACTATTTTTACAGGATTACTTATTAATCGCCTTAAGATCTGGTATTGGGATGATATCATTAGATTCAGATGAATTCTTAGATACTGTTTTGCCAATAGCTGGAGTGCATGGAGCTGTAGTTTTAGATTTTCATTACAATCATTCATTTTTGTACATTGCTGATGTGAATTTAGATGTTATAAGACGAGTGAATCTTCTTCACTTAGCTGACACTAAAACGGTCATATCAGAAAACATCCTAACACCGAACGGTATTGCTGTTGACTGGATTGCAAACAATTTCTACTGGTCCGACACAGACAGAAAAGTCATTGAAGTAGCCCGATTAGATGGAAGCAGTCGAAAAATGATTGTTAAGAAATATTTGAACGATCCTCGATCTTTGATAATTTATCCAAAATTAGGGTATACAAAAATTTTGGGAAAAGTTGAATGGTAAATATTTATGATTCAATTTTATCTACAGATATCTTTTCTGGTCTGATTGGGGAAACCCTCCAAAAATAGAAAGGTGTCTTTTAGATGGAACTAATAGAACTGCAATTGTTACCGAAAATTTAGGTTTTCCAAATGGATTAACCATTGATTTTACGTGAGTATTTTTCTTAAATCTACCACTTTATGAGAATGAAATCATAATTATCTTTCTAAATTTTGTTACTCTGATAGGAATGAATTCCTTCTTTGGGTAGACGCTTTACAAGACAGAATTGAAATGGCAGATTTCAACGGAAAAAAAAGAGAAGTAATTATACCTGTCGCAACACATCCATTCGGCTTAACTTCAGTAAATATAAAACAAAAAAATTTATTTTTTATTGTAAAATTTTTTTTAAATTTCAGTTAGATTCAGCTATATATTGGACAGACTGGTATAATAAATCGGTCTTTCGAAGTACTAAAAGTGATGGTCGATATCAAAATATAAAGGAAATAAGACATTCATTAAGTAGTGCTCTTGATGTTCGTGCAATTTCTAAGCGTCGGCAACCTTATACTTGGAATCAGTGTGCAAATAATAATGGCGGTTGCAGTCACATATGTCTCTATAAAGGTTCGGACTATGTGTGCGCGTGCCCCGATATTGCCGATAAGAGATTGTGTAGCACAGCTCCAAAATTTTTTGTTCCTGCTCGGTCTACTCCATATCTGAATGACAAGCCTAAAGAAAATTATAAGTTGTTTAATGAAAAAGAAGAAAGCTTAACGCCTTCAATTTTCAATGTTATCTTATTTTGGAGCATTATTTTTACATTTCTTTTTATAGTGATTCTAGTTGTTATAATAAGTATGACTAAAATTTGTTTTTCTAAATGATGAAGACTGAAACTTCTTTTACTTGTAGTTCTAATTACAAATAATAAAAAAAAATCAAATAGAAGATCGACGGGAATATCAAGATCATCTGTTTTAACTTTTACAAACCCTAACTATAACATAACAGACAGTGGATCTACAGGTGTTAGAACAACTATATGGAAACGGTTAAGATATGATAAGCCACAGGTAACACTTGCTTTATAAAAACCGAATCATATTGATTAAATAACAAATTTCAATCAATTATATTTCATTTTCTCGCTTTGTATTATTATTATTATTTTCGCAGTTTTCCGATTTTAAAAATGACATTTATAAAATCTCAAAATTCTATTTTATTTTTGAATAGCGTGGCATACGAACTATCAAATTATTTCTGTTTCTCAAAATAAAATAAAATCTGAATTATTGCATTTTTTTTTTGTAAATTTTATTTGTTACGGAAGTTCAGAAAATGCAACTCATATTTAATACAAATACAAACATATTTAAGACGCTTGCAGCTATGCACAGCTGTACATAAAATATAAATCTTCGTTAAAAACCTTATAAAACATTTGAGTCACGTCCTCAAGAATGTTAAACATACTTTCTTTTTGTCTAACGCCTTATTTACAATATTTGTTATTCTATGTAATCCTTAGTGGCTGAAGAATTACAAAAAAGGTGGATAAAAAGAAATCGTCCCAAAAGGATCCTCGGTAATAATGAAAGACTCCAAAAACGATTAATGTTTTTACATCAGATGAAGTAAAAAATAGTGTTACATACTCATAAGTAGCTTTCAACATTACAGAAGATTGCATAGATAAAAGACCTAAGGCATGAAATCTAGACATGCAAGACATGCTTTTAAAAATAGATGAAATCTCAATAAGATTTACTACTATGGAGAATATATTATATTAACGTATATCTAGCAAACCCGATGTGATTTCTGACAAATATCAGTAAATAAAATACGAATTGGTATGTGGAATGCAAATGCCGTTCTAAGTAGAAAGCGCGAGTTAGAGATATTTCTTTGAGCCAAAAATATCGATGTAACTATAGGAGGTGACTATAGTTCCATCGATATCGATGGATCATGGACGAAACTTTTATGCTGAGCGCTTTGAAGTGGTTGAGTGTAACTCAAAGAATTAATTCATCTGTTTCTGCAGTTGCATGAAGAAATTTCCGTTAAGTTAAATTATTAGTGTCATAAGCACATTGCTTATTAATTTCACAACTATGATGTTGTATTAGTAAAATTCATAATATAAATTCTAGTGTTTGTTTAGTGAAAGATTTTGTAATAGATAAAAACACTATGGATCTATTTACATTAATTTTCAAAGTATTCAATCGAATAAGGCCGCAGGTCTGATTCCATTATCTGGTGAGATAATAAGTCGCAGGTTTAAATTGGCAACGTACAGCAAAGTGTGTACATATGTATAACCAAATGATAAGGCCTACATGGACGTATGGCGTTGTGCCAATCAAACACACATTAAACAAATACAAACTTTCTAGAACAAGTTCCCTCGTAATAAGGTGGGTTCTCCCTATTACGTGCACAATAGTCACATTTATATGTATCTGAGTCTTCCAAGTAAGAGAGGAAATAAGAAACTGTGCCATGAAACATGAGGCGCATTTGGAACAACATAAAAATGTCGATAAAGTGAGTGGAGAGGGTTTGAACTAAAATACTGAAGCAAACGAGACCTCTCTATTCAGCTTAAAGTGCTATAACAGAACTTCCGTGCCTTCCACAGCACTTCAGCCTAAATATAGATACAAAAACGCGGTAAACCAAAACTAATTGGTAATTAGTTTGACTAGCATTGGGAGTTTATGACCATCCAGGTGCGTTTTAGGTTGCTCAAAATCTCCTATTATGGATAGGTCTGGCGACAGTGTTGATCAGCTTACTTTTGTCTTTCGATGATTTTTAGCACCTGGATTTACAAAGAAAAAGCAAATCATTTACTTGAGAGGAGAGACTTTTATCAATTTTCGTAACAAAAAAATAACATAAAAGTCAACAAAAAAGTAACTAATCGCGAAAACTAAGAAATTATTAATAATGGACATTAGAAATCATTAATCAGAAAACTAACGAAATCACTTATGATAGTCCAAGTTACTTAAGAGTTTCAATTAATTACTTTAACTAAATTTCTATCAATAATACAATTTTTGCATAATTATTACAAATTTCACATAATACATGTATTTTCTTTTTAATTCTTTTAGGAGAGAATTTACAAAGACAAAACCATAACTTCATCAGCGGCTCTAATGCCTTCTTCACCTTCCTTTACTTCTCGATCATCTATAAATAATTCAGTTTTGCCAACAATTACATGAATCGTGAAGAACGAACTTAGAACTGGTTTTAATTTTTATTAACAAAAAAGGTAAAAAAAAATTTTAATTTTTACTTTTAATTTTTAGCTTTGCATTTAGATGAGACATTAAGATGAAACATTTAACTATTTTTATTAATAACTGAAATTTATTTATTTTATTTATTTATTTATTTTATTAACTCAAAGAACCCAGTCGCTCGTACAGAGTGTTCATAAATCTAAATTGATACAATTCAATAACAATAACATTGATAAGTTCAGTGCAAAAAAACAATAACAATGCTTAAATTTAAAAACTAAAGTGTAATAGAAATGAAATAGATAAAAAAAGATAAAAAGATATATAAAATAACTAATTCAATTTTTGAAAATTCACTAATGTACATATAACAAACAGTCTACAATATAATGTATATAATGCAATTAAAATTAAAATTTTATATTAGATCGAAAAAATAATCATTCAATTTTCTTTTAAATTTTTTTACACACTTAATGTCTTTTAAGTCTTTAGGTAAACAATTGTAGTTATTAAATGCCAAATTATATAAAGTATCTTGGCTATTGAACCTTACACTGGAAGACACCAGCCTAATATTTACAACACCCCTTGTAGCATAATTATGACAGTTATTGTTGTACTGATACTGTACATTACTATGAATTTTTTCGACTACCATCAGATGCGTTTGAGTTGCCAACTTACTTTTGATAAGTAGCTCAATCGGAAGAATATTATGTTTTTTATGTATTTCATTACTCGACGAATGTTTATAACCATACAGATTTCATTACTCTGTATGTTTATAACCATACAGATTTTTAATAGCTTTGTTTTGTAACTTTTGTATTTGATCAATGTATTTATCGAAAGTGTTCCCCCATATTTGTATCGAATACATAACAGTTCTATGAAACAAACTATAGAAAAGTGGTCATTTCATTTTAAACGGAACTCTTTTGTTTATTATTTTAAAAATGCCAGCAATTTTTCTTCCCTTTTTAAGTTGTTCGTCAATATGCTTATTCCATTTCAAGCAATCATCCACAACAACTCCCAAATATTTGTAACTTTCAACTCTATCAATTTGACAATTGTCAAAACATATATTTATACTTTCAATCGTCTTGGGTTTAAATATCATATATTTCGTTTTTTTTTGTGTTTACAATCAATTTGTGCTTGTCCAACCATGCCTTAAAAACTTCCATATCATTTAGAATTTTTTCTTGTATTATTTCCAATGAGTTTTCTGAATAAACAATTACTAAATCATCAGCAAACATAAAAGGTGTGCCAACGAAATCCAAATTTAACAACCCACCAATATAAATTGAAAACAATGCAGGCCCCAAAGAGCTCCCCTGTATTACACCACAAGTATTATCACGTAGCTTGCTTTTGACACTTTCACACTCAGTAAATTGCTTACGTGTGGACAGATAACTCCTTAACCAATTATGCTCTTTACCCACAATATCGCATTCAAAAAGTATTCTTAGCATAATATTACGATCAACTTAGTCAAAGGCCTTTGAGACATCGAAATATACAGCAACAACTCTTTTCCCACTATCCATACCACGCCGGATTTCGGAATCAATCAAACAATGCAGCTCGTGTGCTAGACTCAGTCTTGAATCCGTACTGCCTTGTACTACTCGTATTTGTTAACCTGGCTTTATCCAAATATTCAGTTAACTGGGTACAGATATATGTTTCAACCAATTTACTGAAGGTCGCTGATATTGAAATAGGACGGAAGTTATTAATATCATTTCAATCTCCCGCATTCTTGTATATAGGTATGACTTTAGTAATTTTACAAATACTTGGCACAACCCCTTGGCTTACTGAAGAGTTAATTAATTTTCTTAGACAATCTAAAAGCTCATCTTTACATGCTCTTATTAAAGAACCTGTAATTATATCAGCACCATGTGTATGAGTAATAGGTAGTCTATCTATAAGACGAGATGTTTCATATTTACTAATGAATTTAAATTTGAATACATCTATAAATCTTAAATTAGAATAATAAATTGTTGCGGTTAAATTATTTGACATATCCAAGCCAATATCACAGTAATATTGATTAAACCGCACCACCTTGTCATATTTTTGTTTTTCACTTAGCTCATTATCAAAAAAGAACGGATTGGTTTTATAATTACTTGCACCCATTAGTTTCTTCACATAATTCCAGTTCTTTTTAGGATCATTTCCAGCTGAATCAAACTGGCATTTTTCAAAGTTTTCTCTTTTTTTTCTTTTCATAGTTGTAACTCTATTTAACCAGTACGTGGTAAACAGATTTTAAATACAAAGAACTTTTATTATCTGTTTTATTATCTGTTTACAAAACTTCTACATTCTTAAAGATAGAAAGCTGAAATTTAATACGTGCATAGATCTTTACTAGAAACTTATTTTCGTAGAACAAAATTTTTACCTATCTCCCCCCCTCTAGAATTTATACCCCCCAAAGACACAAAAATGGCCCATTTTAACTATTTGTTGCAATGAAACCATAAGCATTTTTGAAATTTTGAAAACGCAGAAAGGCAGCGGCTTGCTTTCCCTAGCGCGGTATACTATAGTTAAACTTTAGAAAAACAAAATGGCCGTTCAAATTTACCGTTATCTAAAGTCCTTTTTTTCCAAATTTTTGATGTCGTTTTTAGACATTAACAAATAGTTCATTTCGTTAGAAGAAAATTTTTTTCCATCTCCACTCCCTCTCAAGTTATCGCCTCTTGAAATTCGTAAAATTTGAATTTTTGACACGTTATATTTCCGAAACCGCAAGATTTTTAAAATTTCTATAAATGCGAAAAGCTAACCGTAAATTCCATGACATTAAAAAATATAATTATTTTCCTTAATTCACAAAATTAACCCTTAAAATCGACCATTATGTTAACCCCACTTTATATTTATTTTTGCTTTATTTCAAATACAGCATAAGTCGTTCATCCTAAATATATGCAACCCTAGAAATAGTTTCGTTTATGAATGAAAATAATTTTAATAGTGTGGTGGATATACATAGATTGTTTTTAAAAGCAGTATTTTCACTTGTTGAAGGGAAAAGTGCTACAATACAAACCATTGGTTTAACCCAACTTTATTTACATTTAAATTCTTCGGCAAATTAAAGAGCAGTCAATCACCTGTAAAAAAAGTCTTCGATGCTTACTCTATGTTACATTGTACCGAAGTTATAAGCGTTTATTTATACACAGCACATATATTTTGAGCTACAGCCTGTAATTTATTTATAACAGGCTGTATAGTTCAGAAACGAATATATCTTCCACTTCGTGTATAATGGAGATGTACATGGTTGCTTTCAAATTTGTGAATAATAAAATAAAGCACAATTTTAAATTAAACAGAAATATGAAAAATCATAGCCATAACACTCGCAATAAGTCATATTTTTTAACCTTATTATGATCGGCGAAGCGAATGACTAGGCGAGTCGAATGGACTAGGCGAATCGAATGATATTTTAAATTATGATCGGCGAATGCTTTCATTCATCAGATCGAAAATGTTGCTACCGCAAGACCTCAGAAAACCTACCGAAAATAATAAAGTTAACATTGTATATGTACATTGTTTTTGCTATTTTGCAAAAACAATTGAATTTTTCCATGCTTTAGCAATTACGAGGTTGTTGTTCATTAATAAATTTAAATACTCGAATTGTTTTTGGTTCGTTTTTTTCACGTTTAAATTAATATTAAACAATCAATATTTTTTGCAATAGTTTGTAGCATTTTATGAACTTACTTTACAGATAGTTTAGATTTTTTCATTATATCACTATAAATGGCATAATATCCAATAAAAAAAACACTTCCATATGCATTAATTTGATTTTTCATTCGTCAAGCTTGTCACATAGAATTTTCAATTGGCAGATTTTAGAGCTCATCCGCCAAAATTTAGGCGATTTCGCTAATCATAATACAAAAAATTCATATTCGCCAAAAATTTCATTCCATTCGCTGACTATAATAAGGGCCTTTATCTCTCTCTCTTCAGGAACGACAATCAGAGGAATAACTGCTTATACAAGTGTCTTAGGTTTTTAATGCCACTGCATATAGAAATCGAAAATATGTATTCATTTATTAAAAAAAAAATTATTGGAATTTTAATCATAATGATAAGTTTCCTATAAGTAAAATTTAAAACAGTAGTTCTATTGTTACAGCTATAGATAATACAATATTTTAATATAATGGAATTAAATATATATTGACAATACATATTGATATTAAAAACAATTGGTATCGAATTAAAAACTTTTTTAACTATCCATTTTACTAAGAGTTGGCAGGACTCCAAACAATTGCACCACATTTCGATAATTAGCTCATGAAAATTTCTTATTTTGTCTAAACGGGCAAATATAAAATCTTCAAAAATATTTTACTATTTCATTGTATGTACACAAATCTACGAATATTGAATTTTGGAATATTTTTAAGTTTAAATAATCTTTCCACATAACTTTTTGGTACTTAAGTAGACAGTGGTTCTTCCCACTTTGTAGCGGTTGCGATGTCTATCTTTGAAAATAAATGATACATCAAAATTCTATTAGCTACATTCTCTTTAGATCCAAGTGTCTTCAATGTTTCCATATGAAAATTAAAAACAACAATTTTCAAAGTGGTACTAATTGCGAATTATATCCCAGCCCAACATTTCTCACACTAAATATTTGCGAACATGAACATATTGACAATGAAGAGTAAACAATTATTATCAAGTCTTTAATTCAGGGCAATAAAGTAATTTTCTTCGTTAAAGCTTAAACATTGCAAGAAATCTAAGTCAATCTGAATATTTCCCTTCATATTTATTTAATTCAAGCTTGATAATCATAAATTTTTGTGAACTCTTAGTAGAAAAAAATTCAATTGAGTATTAACAAGAATTCGAAATAACAATGAGAATTTTACCCCATGAAAATTTAAATAAAATGGTTTTTCTTGATAAGAATTTTTTTTTATAAAAAAAACGGTTTATTTAATTTAGGGTTTTTTTATTTAGGGACTAAAATTACTTATAAATATAAAGATGATTTTACATATGTACATACTTTATTGAAAACCTTGTTTATTAAAAAAAAACAATTTACTTTCAGTAGATATACTTTATTATTTTCAACTCATGTAAACTTTTATTTGTGTTTACCGAATGTGCGGAACATAACAAGTGACGTAATTTTTTTGCAAAATATCGTAATGTGAGATTCAAAAGTAACACAAATGTAAAAATAACTCATTAAATATTTTGTGCAATTTGAGGAAAAGCAAACTATTTAAATTTTCAATAAAAAATAATTAAAATATTATAAATAATAATTATTCATAAATAATAAAATATTTTTTAAAAATTTTATTCTTTCAGATACTTTTAATAACGCATTAGACACCTCAGAGTTGTTTGAAATTGTATATTATAATTTATTAACGTTGTATAACAAATTAAAATTATATGTAAATTTGTATATGTAAAAAAATTTATAATTATTTTATGTTAATTTGACAATATCAACACTATGTATAAAAATAAAAAACTATGTTTAAAAATAAAATATTTTTAATTTTGAAAAAGGATTTGTTTTATTAAGAACATTAAGTAGTTAATTTTCGAAATACTTAAAGCGGAGCTTGAGCTCAAATGTTAAAAAGGGAGCGGATTGCTTGATTTAAGCGGACAAATAAAACCGAGTAATTTAAAAATTTAATGGAATGCCCAATAAATACTATACATATGTACACATTTCTCTGATTCTCTAGAGTCTAGGTAATTTTAATTAAAATATAAAAATATTTTTATACATTTGATGATTTTATACGTTCGTCCAAGAGCAAATTTTATTTTATCCTTCATTGTATACTTATAATAACTTAATCTATAAAAATTTAACAAAATAACTATTATCTTATTTTCTACACAGCCTTTAAGCAATTGCTTTTATGTTAATTTTAGGATTTTGAATTACATTTTATAATATTCTTACTTTTCTTATTTTATTATTTATTTATTAATTTATTTATTTTATTGTGGTGAAACAACGCTCAAAGGCTGAGACCATACGTTTCATCTTTCTTCAAAAAAATTTTTATTTTTGAATCTGCTTTATTTCCCCACAGTTTTTCAAAAATTGGACTCTTTTTGTATGCCTGTGTATTTGAAATACAATTTTGAAGAGAGAAGTATATAAATAAAAAAAAACGAACAATTTAAAAAGTAGACGATTTTTTAAAAATAAAAAAAAAACAATAAATATTTCTTCCATTATTGAATATATTGTATATTTTTTTTATGCATATTATATAATTTTTCTTTTTTCATAATAATTAATATCAGCGTTCCATTTTTTTTCAACTCTCCATTTTTGGAATTTCCTCCAAGTTAGTTTAAATTGGTAAAGAATTTAACTTGTGTAATGTACATGTATTATGAATGATACTTTACTTATTATAAATTATTAATATAAACAATATTTTTGTGCTGTTTTTGCGTTTAGTTTTGCACTCTAGTTAGATGTGCATCGTTCAATATTCAATGAATAAACGACAAAAAAAAAAAAAACAAAAAAATTTTGCTTTGTGTTAGTAGATTCAAACGTTCACTTCAAAAAATTTTGGATTCAAAAAAGAAGACAGAAATTTCATAACTACAGTCCTTATTATGAAAAAAATACATTGTGCAATACACGATTTTTCTAATAGTTATTGTAGTGCCAGTATTGTGAAGTTTATTTATCAGCATTGTGTCGGACGATTTATCGTATTTCAAAAGACCTTTTTTTTGTCATACATTTGCTTTTAAACTAGCGTTTATCGTATTATGAAAATATTTTATCGGGTAATTTTTAGCAACATATTAGAAATACTAAAGGAAAAGCATTTTTGTGTCTATCACGCTTACATTCTCTAAAAATGATATCTTGACAAAAAAAAAATAGTGAAGCCAAAAACTCCAGGTAAGTCTCTTTCTTTGCTCCGAGCTTTGTCAAACTGAAAATAACATTAAATGCCAAATGTTCTTTCTTTTTTCCTTAAAAAATTACGCACCGCTATATAAAATGTAAACAAAGAAGATTTAGTTATTATGAAATTAGTGCAGTTTGTAAATAAAAAATAATAACATATTTAATAATAAGTGCTAAAAAATGAATATTAATTTATTCTTATAAAAAAAGTATAACAAGTAAAAAAAGAAAATAATTTGTTGAAAAAGAAAAAGGTGTATAGTTCTAAATTGTTATTCCCATTTGCAAAAACAAACAGTTTTTTTACACCATATATGTACATGTTAACATTATTCATTTCAATAATTAAAAGAAAAATTTATTTAATAGTGCTTTGATTATTTCATAATCTGTAATTTTATTAAATTTTCAATTTTGCAAAGAAAGCATTTGTTTTTGTTTAAATTGAAATTATTTCGGAGGACGTAATTTTTCCTGGACCGGGTTATTTTTTTGCAAAATGAGTTTGTGTTTGATAAAATGTAGCATACAAACAAATATTTTAATTCATCTTTTTTTTTGTATAATAACAACTTTCCTAGAAATAATGAAATGAAATACACAAATTCCCCTTTATAGAGTGAAGATTTGGTTACTAAAAAAATATATGAAGACCGTTGAATTCAGTAAGTAAAATAGAAGATAAGAGTGAATTATTTATAAAGTACATTGTTTTAGAATGAATTAATATGCGAAGTTCAATTAATGAATAAGGAAGAATACGACAACATACCATCTACTTCAGTGTATGTATTTATATTTATTGTTATTAATATTGTTTATAGTTGGTCGGTAAAAGTGTCAAACAAAACTGATATTATAAGAAATTTTTTAAAAAAATATGTTCATTTTCTAGGGCAATAAATTATTGTGATATTAACATACTTATATGTAGTTGTTTGCAATTTATAAAATAAATTTATTCAAAAAGAAAAAAAAATAATGAATTTTGTTTAAATTTGATTTTTTTTAAGATATTCAAAATGAAAAAATATTTTAAAATATTTTTTAGTTTTTACTTTAAAAAAAAATTTTAGCTTATCCTTCTTACCAATCACACATATTTTATTGTACAGGCCAGATAAGAAAATGAAATAAATACGCCTGTTACGACTTTGACTATGCTCAGAGCAAAGAAAGAGACAACAAGAAAAATTTGGCTTTATTGTTTTTTTCAAGATGCTCCTTCCTTTAATATTTCTAATTCGTTGATTTTTAGTATAGAATATCACGCGATAGTGATTTTACAAGTAGTTTTTAAGTTAATAGAATTAAAATAAAGTTGGGTCAAACCAATGGTTTGCATTGTAGCACTTTTCCCTTCAACAAGTGAAAATACTGCTTTTAAATACAGTTTGTGTATACCACCACACTACTAAAATTATTGTCATTCATAAACGAAACTATTTTTAAGATTGCATATATTTCAGATGAACGATTTATGCAGTCTTTGAAATAAAGCAAAAATTTGTTTAAAAAGGGGTTAATATAATGCTCGATTTTAAGTGTTAATTGCGTGTGTTAAGAAAAATAATTATGTTTTTAATGTCACGGACTTTACCATTAGCTTTTTGTGTTTATAGAAATTTGAAAAAGCTTGCGGTTTCGGAAATATAAGGCATCAAAAATTCAAATTTTTCAACACTTTATATAATACTGAAATCATTTTTCTTTAGGTCTAAACGTTACAAAATTTGAAAAAACTTTGAAAAGAGAAACAACGACGTCATTTCCCGCAAAAAAAATTTCATTTAAAAAAAGAATAAACCAGACGGAGAAATTGAAAGAGCTTTTGAATACTTTATAAATAGGTGATAAACGTCAAATTTCGAAATATTTATCGAAAATTTTGATTTTGGATTATAAAAGTGTGAAACTTAGAAAAAACCATTTGCGAATCCATTTTAATGAAAAATAAAACCTTCTGACATAACTAAGAAGAACAATATTTCGACAGCTGTAAAGTTTCAAAAATTTTCAAAAAACTAAATTTTACTTTACAAAACTTGAAAAATCTTGAACATTGCGAAAATAAAAACGTTAGCATTTTGTTTCATTTTAGCATGCAAAAATTTTAAAAATTTTTTTCAAGTTTAACAAAGTTTTTTAAAACCTTTTTATACCAAACAGACCTATTATTTTATTATTTTTAAGTGAAGAGCTTTTTTCTCATAGGGTAAGTGAAATCAAAGTGTGGGAAGTAATTGTAGTGTTATGTTGAAAAAATGAAAAAATAACTATTATAATACTCGTATTGATATAAAGAATAAAGAAGAAATATGAAGAAGAAGTTAGGAATTAATATCTAAAATGCAATTAAATATTATTTTACAAATTCAAATTTTATTGCAAATTTTTTGGACCAGTACAATAACTACTGCACCATTGATCAGATGATTACTCTTATTTACCTCCTAATAAAATATGAAAGAAGAACACAAATAAATTTTGCAAGCACTAAATATAACATGCTTGAACTAGTTTTAAAATAATTATGTACAAAAAAATTGTTTGGAAGTAGATACATACATATTTGCTTTTAATAACTTAAAACCTAATTGAAATTGTTTACAACACTCAACTTACCTTATTGAAAAATCCAAAATGTACATGGAAAAATCATACATCCCTTCTCATTAATGCGTTATTTGAAGCCATACTTAAATATGAATATGAACAAATTTTCCTTTCTTTCTTTTTCGTTCAACAGAATTTAAATGGGAAGCTTTTCAAAGAATGTGTATAACATTGTGAGATTTTTTAAAATTTTAAACAGTTTTTTACTTAAAAAAAAAATTAGAAATATCGCAAGCGGCAAGATCAATATAATTTAAAAAAAAACAGAAACGAGGGCAACAAATCGGAATACTTCGTAAAAAAAATTGAGCATTGAGACTTATTGAATATAAAGATTTTACTGTGCCGTGGTTTACACAGTCGAAAGCATTCTGAAAATCCATGCATATGCAACGTATTTACCGTCTAAAATAGTTTTTGACGTAAAATTTTTGTTGTTTGGAAACTTTTTTTTATCAAAGCCTTAAACACCATTTTCATTTAAATTTCATTTGCATTTTGATTTTGAATTAAAGAGAAAATTAAACAATGATAAAAATTGAAAAGTAAGTAATACATATTTTTCATTTGTACGAGCTGTTCTTCTGATATTACAATCAGTTTCCGGATTTTTTTTTTTTGCCAAGTTAAAACTAACGTTTATCATTGATGAACAGCCCATTATGCTTTTTTTAATGACTGAGGAAAATTCGATGTTTCGAATGAAACAGTGATAAATTTAACTATAATATTGAGAGTTCTGCATCTGAGTTCTAAGATTCTACAACTTTTTGTACCATCATTATTGGTGGGAGTTAAATGTAAATCAGTTTTCATCAATAGAGTCTTTAGATATATGTTTATTCTGTAAAATTTAAAAAGAAATCATTTATGCCTTAGCTATACTATTCTTTTCCGAAATACGATTACCAATTATCAAATTTCCAAACTTTATATGTTACTGGATGAAACTGAATTTGAATTTTTATTTAACGTTATTGTTTTGTAAATATTTCAAAACGTTTTATTATTATTTAAATTATATTAGCGAATTTATTCAGAAAATATTTTGATATTGTTTAGACTCTCAACTTATACTTTATTTTTAGACTAACTACATGTACTTTTTTTGTATTAAAATACGTGCCTCGTATTTTATTTTTTGCAAAATTTCATTTGTCATCTATTCGTGTTCATTGCTTTTTCCTTTTAATTTTATAAATCTTGTATTAATTTCAATTATTCGCATTACCTTTCTAAGTTATCATACATTAGTAAAGTAGTGCTATAGTATTGGTCTACCTGTTACTATTAGCTTTTAATATTTTAATAATTTAATAATTTATTGAAATCACCTAAAATAACTAAATGTTACGTCTTTTCAGTAATTTCTTCAAATTTATTGATGAAATTCAATACTTTGGTTATAATGATGTTGTTTTCTCTAAGAAAGGTTTCCCTCAGCTGTACATAATGTCATAACGTTTAGCTGTACATATTATAACATTAATATTATAACATATGTATTGCAATACATACTTTTTTCAGATGATTAACCTATTGTTTTTAAAAGGTTCTGAGATCTCTTTTTCTCTGTCGTTAGTTTTTTGACTTCCTCCACGTAGTAGAAGATCATTGGGTTGTTAACAACAAATCGCTTTCTCTTTCTGAAGTTGGGCCTATTTCCCACAATAGTTTGTCTGGTCCAAGCCATATTCTTACACTTCTGCGGAGTAAGTGTTGAATTGGAGCTGAATAGTTCCCCGAAACGCAGGGCCACCGTGTAACATTTGACGGTTTTTCACGTGTCAACATAATTTTTCTCATAAGGCGAATGCCAAAGCTCCTCCTCGTGGGCATCAAGACATCGTGAGTAGAACATTACCTTAGGAAAAGGTTAGTGGTGGCAAAGAAAGACGAGACTTCCCAAGTTCTAGACGGAGAGTGCGGCCGATATTTACCTCTCCCGGTATTTTCGTATACACCACTATCCGTCTTTCTTCATTAAACCAATTATCATTGTAATCTTCTATCATGTTTGTCTTTACTATCTAAAATTTCGTTTTATTGTATTTTTTCATTCTATATTATTTGAATTATAAATTGTATGAAAAAAGATATAGGTATGTATATATGCAACGGCAGGTATCCTTAAAACGCAAGAGTACTTGTATTAACAAAACCAAACGGTGAGGTGAACGATTTTCTTCATTTCACGAAATTGAAATTTAAAACCTTTATATTTTCAAACATAAAATAATTATAGCTTATCACTCTGAATAATTTTTTCATCAGCAATCTTTTAACTTTTATATGTATAAGTTAACATAATCGTGAGGAACATCAAATAAAAATATTCTCAAATATTTTCTTACAGTAATGTTCCCACAAGTTGCAATAAGTAAAAATGCTTATTTTGCATATTTATATTATAAAATTACCAATTAAGAACATAACACTTTGATTTTATTAGAATTTTTACTGTTAATAAAATTGTACATTTGTATTAAAATAAAAAAAATCTGATGTAATCAGCACATAACCGACCGCAATGTGTATTGTCTAGTTAAGTGAAAGTGTTACAAAATATTACAAAAATGTCTGCTAAATACTTCTTTCCAAGTTTTTGGACATTAGTAAGCTTATAGTTAACATTTCTAAAAAAATGTAAATTTGGCTCTTAGTAGAGTTGCGCTTTGTGCTACCCGAATTCCCTTAAATGCTCGCTAGTTAGTTTCGGTAACAATCAGAACTCAAATATCAAATTTCAAGAAATTTCATCAATTCGTTCCGTAGATATAGTGGAAAATGTAAAATCGGCCCACAGATCAGTTCTCGAGCCCTGATCTTTCCAAAAAATTTATATGTTCATTTTTTTAATACGGAGAATTTAAATATTAAATTTCAATGATATCGGTTGATTATTTCTCTTTATATAGGCAAAAATGTATATTTGGCTCGTAGTATACGTCTAGTTGCTGACACCTGATTTCTTCCAAGAGTTAGGAAATTTCTCGGACGGTCGAGCTGAGCTTATATATGAAATTTCAAGTAAATCGGTTAAATATTTTTTTCAAAATGTTCAAAAATGTAAAACAGGCCCGCTAAAAAGTGCAGTTCCCGAGGCCTAATATATCTCAAAAGTTGATCAATCCGTGACATGGTGGAAATAAATTTACATATAAAATTTCATCCAAATCGGTTCAGCAGAACTTGAGATAGACAGGTTGCTAAAAATACTTTATTTACACTTCCCTACCATGGAGAAGTGCATTCCCACCGAGAACTCTATATGCAAATAAAGAAGCATTGTTAAATGCTTCTTTATAATCGTAATTAGTGACGTCAATGCGTTTTCCTTTCTTTAAACAGAGTGTGAGTGGTTTGGCAATTTTGGCGAAATCTTTAATGAATTTTCTATAATACCCAACTAGACCTAAAAAGCTCTTAATTTGTTTTGGAGTTCTGGGTATTGGAAACCTATTAATTGCATCAATTTTATTTGGATTTGGTTTAATACCATTAGTAGTAATAATATGGCCAAGAAACTCAGTCTGTTGCTTGAAAAATTCACTTTTATCGAGCTGTATTTTAAGATAAGCTTCTAAAATATTTAAAATTTTTTGCAAAACGAGTAGATGTTCTTCCAAACTTGTACTAAAGATAATAATGTCATCGAGATAAACAAAACAACATTTTCCAATGAATTCCTTTAGAACATAATTCATGAGACGCTGATAGGTTGCTGGAGCATTCTTAAGACCGAATGGCATCCGCAAAAACTCGTAGTGACCACTTGTGGTACTAAAAGCAGTCTTTTGAGTATCTTCTTTTGCTATCTCAATTTGATGGAAACCCTTTGCTGAATCCATATTTGGGATTGGATACTTGTCATCTATAGTAACATTATTAAGTTTCCTATAGTCAATGACGATTCTCCATTTTTGTTTCCCGGATGCATCCATCTTTTTTGGGACAACCCACAAAGGAGCCGAATAAGGTGACTCACTATGTTTTATTATGCCTTGCTTTAGCATTTCTTCAATTTGTTCATTTACTTCTTTTCTATGAATTTCAGGGTACCTATAAGTTTTAGTATAGATGGGAATTTCGTTGACCGTATTGATTTTATGATTAATGTGATGAGTGAAAGATAAATTATCACCCTCATGATAAAAGGCCTTATCGAACTTTCTTAAAATTGTTAAAAGTTCCTTTTTTGTAATAGCGTCCAAATGATCACATCTGACATTAGTTTCGCCTGAAAAAATTTCATTTTGGAAAACGCTTAGTTTGTTAACTGGGACCGAAATATGGTATTCATTTTCTTCATTTTGATTGAAATATAGGTAATGTACTTCACCTGTATTTAATTCTAAACTATTGCTTGTGTAATTAATTATGGCCCCTAATGGTTTTAGGATATTATTGCCTAATAAACCATCAAATTTATCGTGAAAATTTATTTCAAGGAAATTAAGTTTACTATCAGAATCAAACTCAATGAAAGCATCTATTGTTATTTTAGTATCGCAGATAAAAGTATTACATAAAGTTTTTATATTAAGTGGTATAATTTTTGATTTATACATGGGGTTGCAAATTCCAGTATTAATGATGCTCATTGTAGCACCAGAATCCACAATAAATTTTATTGGCCTTCCTTTGGATTGCAATTTTATATAAGGAAGTTCTCCCCCGAGGCAGTCAACTGAAAATTTTCAACTGGATTTATAGGCTCGTTTGAGTCTTGAAAATGTGTTCCAGAGATTTTTTGTTTTTCTATGGTGTTTATTCTATGATTTGAGGTAGACGGATCAACATCCATGGGCTCAGATCGAGAATTGTGAAAATTAGCAGGTGAGTAATTTTGACTGTTCAGACCCCGATGATGTCTGAATTCAGAATAGCTGTTGCCACGATTATAATTATTACCACCATAGTAACTATTACAATTAATGTAGTTAGTATAATTATTACTACGGTTAAAATTTCTATTATTACTACTGCGATCATTACGCATAAAATTATTATTATAACTGGTAATATTGTTGTTATTATTACCAGTAGTATTGCTATTATTACGTGTGTAAGTATTGGTATTATTATTTCTATAACTATTAAAATTATTAAAAGTTTTCTTATTTTGATTAGAGGAATTAGTATTAGTTTTATTAAAATTATAGGAATTTCTAAAGGGATTATATTCAGCATAACTCCCCTCATATAATATGTCTATTGCCTCCTCCAAAGAACTAGAATTACGGCTAAATATTATAGAACGCATTGGTTCCACAAGTTTTTCTTTGAAAATTCGTAAGCCCGTTAGAATATTGGCTTGAATTCTGGCAGGTGCATTAGGTAGGTCCTTTACTTTATTATTCAACCGGCGTAAAATGTGCTTAATCTGGTTGTATAAGTCAACAGGTGTACTAGTAAATTTTACACATTGCAATTCCTCATAGATTTGCAATGTCGTTTTCTTTTCACCAAAATTATTGATTAAAATTGTTTTTATTTCAGACCAGATTGAAACGTGGTTATTTATTTCCACTATTTCCCTCGCTTTACCTACTAGCTTAGATTTAATTTTATTTAAAAGTATTATTTGACCATTTTCGTCATATTTACTAACTATTGGGATTATATTTTCAACTAAACCTATAAAATTAAATAATTCGTGCGACTTACCACCAAACTCCGGAAGTTCTGAAATGTATTTCATCGGGTCCAGGGAAAGCGATAGTTTTGGGTGTTGTGCAGCAGGTTGAGCAGCTGATGAGGATTGCCCGGATGATGTATTTGATTGTGCCATTGTGGTTTTCCTTTTTGTTTCACAGATATTTTTTTTTTCACAGCAAATAAAAATACCTTATTGCTTTTTATTTATTATAGCAAAATTATTTATAGTTTGTGGTTATATAAAAATATTTCAATGATTAAAAATTTTTTTATGATTTTATTGTATTAATTTCAGTTTTTAATGTTCACAAGGAAGTTTTTTTTTTCTTTCTTTGTTTGACTTTTTTGTTATTATAATATTGAAAATATTAAATTATTCAAATTAATTTCTCATTTAAATTTAATTTAAATTTAATCAGAATATTATTGTTTGTTTTTCAAATTAATTTTATAGATAGCACATAAAATGAATTTTTCCTTTTGAGTTCACTTTTATTCACTAGGTGTTTCAATTTTACTTTTTTTTTTTTCATCCTTTTTATTTTGAAAACCGCAACGACTGCGCCACTTATATGTTCAAGGGTGACTTTGATCATAAAACTGATTTAAACACCTTTTATTTTTAATTTTTGGTCGATTCGACCGATTGCTTTATTGGTAACAAATGAACTGAACTTTTATTAATTTTACAAAATACAAATATTTTCTTAAGATTACTAAAATAATATTAAAAAAAATTCTTTTTTTCTAATTTGGGACACATTACAAAATTATCATTAAATTTGCTTATCTTATAATTACTTACAATAATTTCTAAAAAAAAAATCGATTTGAAATTTTCAATATGCAAGCCACATGTTTATTACAAAATTACCATTGTACCATATTAACGTTATAATAATACGTTAAACGAAAATAAATGAAAAATGCAACATAAACATTTTTAAGTTGGTCGTTCGTTCACACTATGTTTTAATAAAAACATAGGTCAGTTTAGTTAAGTTAAAATTGTAATTGGTTTTATTTGTTTTGAAATATGATAAGTACAAAAAATTTACGACAAAAAAAGAATTTATGAAAATAAAAGAGAAGAATTAAAAAAATAAAAGTGTCGTTTGTTTTGCTTAATTTATTGAATTGAAATAATATTTTAGTTGATTATTTCAAGAGGAAAATCTTTTAGAATATTATCATCATTTGATGTTGATGATATAACTATATAAAGCCGACGAGGAAGAACTGGCTAGAGAAACTGACTGGATTCTAAACAGAATAATGCAAAGAAACGAAAAATGAAAAAGTCTCGTGAAATAAATTCAGAGAGAACAGATAAAAAAAATAATGAAACCAGTCCTAAGATAAAGGCTGAAAATCCAAAGAAGCACAATCCTCCTCCGGTTATATTGAGCAACATTAAAAACTACTCCTATATAGTTAAGATATTAAACGAAGAAAAAATAAACGTTAAGGTCAATATGATGAATAATGACCAATTCAAAATAAATGTGGAAAATGAAAATGAATACAAATTAACAAAAGCTATAAATAGGGCTAGACTGGAGTGGCACACTTATGAGAATAAACTGACAAGGCCAGTTAAAGTTATGGCTAGAAATCTCCATCCATCGTTTGTGCCAGAGGATATAAAAACAGAGCTCATTAGCAAATGCTTTAAATGTCTAGATGTTGTAGTTAAAATCAAAAGAAAAAAAGAAAATGGAAAATATATTTCAATAAAACTTCCGCTCTTTATGTTATCTTTTGACCATTCGGAAGAGATAATCAAAATCTATAAAATAGAATACTTACAGCACAATGAGAGTGAAAATAGAAGTTTCTAGAAGCAGCAGATCCATTCCGCAATGCAAAAGATACCAGAGATTTGGACACACACAAAAGTTTTGTCAAAGAGAGGCTAGATCTGTAAAATGTGCTGGTAATCATATAACAGCAGAGTGCAACAAGAAGGATAATTTTCACCACAAATGTGCGAACTGCAGTGAATCATACCGTGCTAGCTATCGAGGTTGTTTGGTTGCAAAAGAATTACAGAAAAGAAGATTAAAAGTGAATAAAACCAAACAAAATCAAGTTAAATTTAATGAGCAAAGAGCTCCAAAAATAGCTAGAAAAACGACACTTAGTAAGGTGTTAAAAGGAGTATCGTATTCACAAGCGCTTCAAAGCAAAACAGAATATAAGAAAAATAAGGAACCTGAGAACAAAACCATACAAATAAAAACAACTAACGCAGACATTGTGCAAATGATATGTAGTATGTTGATTAGAATTGATGAGATCTGTAAAAGATTATTAAAAATAGAAAATGGATACACTGAGGTGTATATGGGGAAACCAAATTTATTAAGAAAAGATGTACGTAAATGAGGTACGTATAGTAACTTGGAATGCTAATGATGTTCTTAATAAAAAACAAGAATTGGAAATTTTTCTTAAAACGAGAAATATACATATTTGTTCGCTGTTGGAGGCTTATTGGACGTATTATACGGTCTTAAAATAAGGGGCTATGATTGCTATAGAGCGGTACATTCCAGCAATCAGCCAAGAGGTTGAAGTGCAATACTAATAAAAGAAAGTATAGAACATAATGAAGAATTCAAGATTAAAACAGCTGAAATTCAGTTTATTTCGATAAAAATTAAATCGAGTAAACAGGACTTTATTGTTGGTGCTGTATACTGTCCACCAAATTGCAGCATTAAGGAAAATACTTTTAAAGATCTCCTGTACAAACATGGGCACAGATATCTAATAGGAGGTGACTTTAATGCCAAACCTACAGATTGGGGTTCTAGAATCACCTCAACTAAAGGAAGAGAGCTAAGAAAACCTATTCAAGAACGAGGTTGTTGCTATCTCTCCACTAGCACTCCTACTTATTTTCCTACTGACAATAACATTTCTGATGTTATTGACTTTTTTATAACCAAAAAATATCAGAAAACTTTCTAAGCCTTGAAGATTATTATGATTTTAATTCAGATCACTCTGTCATATTAAAACTAAGTGAAAAAATAACTACAACATTATTTAAACCCAGTTTGACAAATAGCACTACAGATTAAATACGAAATAATAGCAAATATTGACATAAATATAAATATACAATCAAGAGAACAATTAGATCTTGAGTTAGCAGGATATATTGAAATCATATAAAAAGCTGCATGGAACAATACAAAAATGTCTGCATGGAACAATACAAGCCGACAGCAAATAGCTATCCTGGAGAAATAACTGATTTATTTGGTGAAAAGAGAAGGATCAGACGTAGATGGCAACGTTCGCGTCTCCCTGATGATAAAACTGTTTTAAACAGACTTTCCCAGGTGCCTAAAAGAAAAATCCAAGAATTTAAATAGGCAACATGCGAAAATTATAAAAAGAGCTTGTCAGCTACGAAAAAAGCAAATTATTCCTTATGGAAGGCGGCAAAGACCAAAAAGAGACGGATTAAGCACGTTTCGCCACTGATTAAAGGAAATGGTAGTTGGGCGAGGAGCAATATAGAGAAGGCCGAACTGTTTGCTGATCACTTGGACAGCATATTAACGCCAAACGGAATAACATCTAAGTTTGGTAGAATCTATCGAAAATGAAGCAGGCAGCATAGCTCCACTTACTCAATAAGAAATTGCAGAAGACATACGATCCCTGAAGTTGAAAAAATTGCCAGGTTTTGATCTTATTACTGCGGAAGTACTGAGAGAGCTACCAGACGAGGCATTGGAACATTTGACGAAAATCATGAATGTAGCTATGGACTTTGGGTATGTTCCTGGATAGTCATAGAGGTAATTATGGTTGCCAAACCCGGGAAATCCTTGAGGGAAACAAAGTCTTACATGTCCATTTCACTGTTACCAATGATGTCTAAGCTTTTTGAAAACCTGCTATTAAGGGGATTGAAGCCAATAATAGAAAATAGGGGTGTCAAACCAAACCATCAATTTGGTTTTAGAAGAAACCATAATACTATAGACCCGGTCCATAGAATAATGAATATTATAGAAAAAAGCTTTGAAAATAAGGAAATCTGCTCTTCTATATTTCTAGACGTATAGCACAGGCATTCGACAAGGTATGAAACAAGGACCTTATACTTAAGTTAGGGCAAATGTTACCATCGCCATTTGTAGAAATTTTGAAATCTTACTTAGCTGATATTTAGAATTAAACAAGACGCTGAATACTCCACGCTAAGAGAAATAAAGGCAAATAAATTGGGTCCCACATTGTACTTACTTTACAAGATTGACAAGTAGAAAATGCTACGGTAGCCACTTTTGCTGACGATACTGCAACATATGCAGTAGGAGCGAACATTGACGATTCGATCCATAACTCAGCAAAGTACCTAGAAATGACTTTAGATGTCAAGCTAAGGTGGAAAGAGCATATAAAGAAGAATCAAATAGAATTAGGAAATAAATATAGAGAAAATTATTGGCTCCTAGGTCGTAAGTGCAATTTGGTAATTATTGATAATAAGATATCAATTTATAGTCAAATCATTAAACCGATATGGCTATATGGCATTCAACTGTGGGGTTGTGCCAGGAAGACTCACATTAAGAAAATTCAAGCCTACCAGAATAAGGTTCTACGGGGCATGGTAAATGCGCCACGGTATATAGATAACGGCGACATTCACAGAGATCTAGGAGTTCCTTTGGTTGTAGATAAAACTGGGAACTGTGCTACAAAGCATAGGGCTCGTCTAGAACTGCATGTCAATATATGGAAGCAGCTCGGCTGCTAGACAATACCGTTATGACAGAAAGAACAACACCTTTCGATTTAACACGGAATACCAATTTCCTTATGGAAGGTATTTAAATCCAGAAATTATTTAATTAACAGATAGCACCGTCCTTCTTCGTCAATATGGAATTGATATGTGATTTCTCTGCCTCCGGAATTGATTCTTTTTTCTCCTATTGGGATTTTTTTGGTGATAGCGCTGATGGATTTCCTTTGAGAAAATGTCTTTGGATGAAGCTTATCTTGCAGTCCATCGCCGTATAATGCTGTGGACTATGATCAAATCAAATTTGTAAAGATGCCCTTTCCTGTAGTTGCTAATTTTTCGACACATTTTTTAAACACTATTCTGATTACATCTCGACATCCTACGTATTGGAAGTGTATCAAGGTGGTTCCTGTTAGTAGAAAAAGTTCTCCATTTATCAGTTGCATTCGGCAAATCAGCATTTTGTCGGACTTATCGTTGGCTTTCGAGATCTCGGTTCATGATCAAATTACGGCTCATATTCGAAGTAATGTATCTTTTGAATGACTTTCAGTTTGGTTGTTGCAGGGGTCATGGGATATGTGCTGATCTTCTGCATGTAGCTGATAGTATTTCTTCTAGTATTTATCAACGATGGTAAGATAGCTATTCTGTCTTTACTCGACTTTTCTAAGACTTTTGATACGATTAGTCACTCGGCTGTGTGTGATAAGCTTGGAATTTACTTTGGTTTCTCTACCTATGCGCGCAAACTGATTTTCGGTTATCTGAGCGGTCATGAGCAGTTTCCTTGGGTTCTGCTCGTTCATGTTACATTTGGGGTTCACAAGGGCTCCATTTTGGGCCCTCTTCTTTCAACTTGAGAGGGTGTTGAAATGTAAAAAAATTTTCTTCTAACGAAATGAACTATTTGTTAGTGGTTGAAAACTACTAAAATTTCAGGCTACTACAACTTGGGGTCTAGAAGAAAAGCAACATCAAAACTTTAAAAGAAAAACGGATTTTAGACAACGGTAAATTTGAACGGTCATTTTTTCTTTGAATTTAACTATAGTATGCCGCGATAGGACAACTAAGCCACTGGCTTTCTGCATTTGCAAAATTTGAAAAGTGCTTATAGTTTTACTACAATAAATAGTTAAAAGATTGCATTTTTAGGGTTTTTGGGCGGGAATAACTTCTAGAGAGGGGGAGGTAAAAATTTTCTTCTACGGAAATAAGTTTCTAGTAAAGATCTAAGTACATATTAAATTTCAGGTTTCTATCTTGAAGGGTGAAGAAGTTTTGTAAACATGTCCACGGACGGACGGACAGACGGCCAGAGTGAAAGTAATAAGCACTTTTTTCCAAAAAAAAATCGGAAAAGTGCTAAAAATGTAAGTATTTCACCATTATTAACATCATTGAGAACTATAAGTTAAAATAAATTTGATTTTGTATTTTTAGGAACAGAATTGTCAGTAATAAATCTGAACTAAGTAGGATAAATAAAATAATGGAGGAGAATTTAGATATTGCAAGAAATGTTTGTTCAAAAACTTGTGCCGATCAAAATTTGGATCAAAATTTCCAATGTATTAAATAGTATAGAACCTTCTACAAAAGATCTCTAATCCTTCTTCGTGTGATCCTTACTCTTTGATGTAGTTCTTCTTTTTCGTCTTCAAAAAAAAATTCAGTTGATAACATTATATTATTTTATTTTATTTAAAACAAAATTATTGTCTATGGCAAACTTTTTCTTTATTTTTTAATTTTTCATATGACTGTATGAGTTCATAATCTTTGAATCTGTCAAAATAATCATAATCTGTCAAAATAGTATACACACCAATAAAACTTTTTTTAATTTATCGTTTTTCTATAGTTTATCGGTTTTATCGGTTATCGGTTCATTATACTAAAATAAAACGATAACGACACGGTATTTCTCTATCCTTACTTTACAACATCAACAGCGGTGGAGGCACCATAATGTTTTTCCCATTTTCTCTTATTTTTTTAATTTTATTGGTTACATCCAAGGTCTTGTAACCCCTAGAGCTAAATTCTTCTTTTATATCTTCCGGTTTTCAACTGGGGTGAAAGTTTCTTACCATGCTTTTATTGGCCTGGCCTGCTTGTTTTTATTGGTATGCCATTCTAGTCCAGATTCATTCATAGCCCTGGTAAGACTCGTGTAATCCATTTCCAAATTTACAATGAGCTAAAATTGATTGTTATTCATCATTTTAACCTTATAATTGATGTCAATCACATTACTTACGGCTACTGGAGGCGGTCTAGAGTTTTTCGTGACATCGCCTCGATTTTTAGAATCAGTAACGTCCGCTTTCTCAGCGTTGATCGACACCTGAACCACTTCCAGAAATAATTCCGCTTTTCTTTTTTTGCTGGACCTCTTCTGCTTTAGGATCCAATCCGTTTCTCTGACGAGTTGTTCCTCATCTACCCCAACTGCTTTGCTTGTGGTGCAACTTGTGGTCTTTTTCTTTATGACTACATTCGTTAGACTTATTGTTTGTAATTTCTTATAAAAATTATTGTTCCATGTTTCTCTTTCTTTAGCTTCTCTCTTCAGTCCTCAGTTGAAGAACTTCGTTTTTTAAAGCCACACAGAGCTGTTCTAGTTGGCCAATCCTTTAATGTATGTCATCATTCTGATCATCACCTTAAATAACTTTATTGTTTTCTAAGATTCGTACCTCAAATGTAGGTGGCGAACACCGGGTTTCGCGTTCCTGCTGAACGGATCAGTCAAATGCAATAAATGGTTCTCCCCAGAATCCGTAGAGCCGACCTCCGAAGAGGATGAATTCTCCAATGTAGTTAGATTACCACCTGGGGTACTAAATCCTTTTGTTTTCTCCATTGCACAAATGATTTACGTTTGCATACCTCCTGCCAGGATTCACAAACTTCCGTCTCTCAGGGATCAGACGCAGACCAGGGAGCCACCTACTCTAGGTCAGACGCTTCTGGATTTACCTGCCGCGCGCTTCCTAACCAAAAAAATCCGGCTTAAGCGCCGAGTACTTGTTTTCATCCCCTCTTGTCAGCCTTACTAAATAAGTTTCTCAGGAGACACCCGGCAGATAACTATATTACCTATCTTCTGGGAGGTGAGAGTCGGATTTTTTGGCAGTGCTGATGTTTTCAGAGGGCTTTACCCAGCTTCACAGGTTGGGAAAATGTAAAACCGATTAGGAGCCATGCAAAGCTTTGTCTTTGTATATGTACACATGTAAATAAATTAAAAAAAATTCAATAAAATTAAAAAAAAAACTTAAACAAAAAAGAAAACAAAAATAATTAAAAATCCAAAAGAAAATATATTACAAAAAAAATTCAAAAATTAAACTAAATTTAAAATAAAAATTCCAAAATAACTTACAATGCTTTATAGTAGTATATAATATGTAATAATAAAATATATGATAAAAAATGAAAAATTAAGCAAAAGCCAATAAAAGAAAATGTTACAAGTTTTCACAGAAGATTAAAATATGAAATTATACAGCAACATTAGCCAAATTTTCAATCTCATCGAAATCGAAACCAAAATTCCAACCCCTAAATTTCCTGAAAAACAACGATAAATTCCGTTCTAAACTAATTAAAAGTGGAAGTCAGTTGAAAATTCTAGGAGCTAAAACCCTAAGCGATCTAAATTTGCTAATCGGGTTCAAGGAACAAGAGCAAGAAAAATGTTATTTACTATAAGATTATAACTATGTACATATCAAAAAGGTAAATAGCCAATTTTACGAAAAAAAATTTTAATGTTTTATAAAAATATAAATGCCTCAAAGGAAGTATACCCATAAATAATGGAAAACTTGAAAATCGTCTCCCCTTCCCACGAATTATTCTAATTATGTATTTCTGAGATAATAATTTTTTCAGCTTACGTAAATAAACTCCGCCCCAGCAAGAAATACCATGTAAAATCTTAGAATTAAACAGAGCAAAGCACATACTTCTTAAAACGCCAAACGAACAATACGTTTTTAAAAGAAAAGTATATCTTACTACATTGCTTATGCAGCTTATAATGTAGTAATATATCCACTTTGTTCCACTATGTTCCGTTTTGCCAAATTTCCAACTACAACGGCTAAAGTAAAATTTCATTTAATTCAACAAAACCGAAAATTTGTTTTTTTTTAACATGTAGTCGTTGTAGTTGTCGTTCTTATTGAGCGTCAAGGGTTACCTTTACTTTTGTACAATATAAAAATTGCAACTTGAATATTTGTATTGCACTAGGAATAGTTGTATCAGTACATTCAAACAACCAAAAACTTCATCACTAACCTGAATAATTCAGAAGAGAAAGTTGACCACTCGCATTGAATAAACAAACATTATTGTTCAAATGATAAACTTTTTTTAAAAACCTTATCACCATTCAAATTATGTTCTTTTAAAAATATTTTTTTTTTCCTTATATTTCAACGGACGTACATAGGTATTTCGTCAGAAAATCCCAGGAAAAACATTCCCAAAACTATAGATACTTCTACACCATGAGTAAACAGAACTGTGTAACAAGTAAAATTAAATAATTGAGAGTCTTATTTGCATTATATTATTAAATTATTTTTAGACAAAAAGATTGATATAGTCGAAATAATTGAAGCTATAACACCAACATAAAAATATGATGCTATTGACCATTGCTGCATGTCTATTTCCGTGGACTTAGAGAATAATAGAATCGCCTCAGGAGGAAAGGCGATTAAAGGCAGAAAATGAAAAGAAGAAAAGGAACATTATAGAATATTTTATGTATGTAAATGTATGCTGTTGGTCTTGTTATTGGTCTTCCAGCATGACAATGACCCGAAACATACAGCCCTTATTGTCAAAAAATGGTTGCTGTATAGGACACCCAAATAATAAGATCATCTTCCCTAGTCCATACATAATATTAACTCACACTGTTTTTCAAAAAAAACTAAAACATTTTTTGTAACTAAGCGGTTTGTTTTGACGCGAAAAACGGCTGTATTTTTGAATTTGTTTAATTTGAGTTTTGTTATTGTTTTTTAATGTTATTTCTATCATAAATTTTGTTAACAATTAAATCAACTTTCAATTTTATAAATTAATTTTTGAATTGCATAATTAAAATAAAAGATATTAAGAGTTAACCAAAAATTATTTTAATGAGTTTTTTTGACGCTCACGGTATATGTAAGAAAATGTAATAATTTATAAATGTGATTCTTTTATATATAAAGTTTGTTTAAAAAGAACTAATTTTATTTTTTTGATATATGGTAGTACAATCTATTTTAATATATGTATAATCTACGAGAAGTAAATTTGAATTGATAAAAATAAAGAAATTTCATAAGTCTTGTTTGAAAAAACTTATGTTGGGTTTTTGAAATATTTTAGTAATAGGTTAGATATATGTATGTTGAAAATAGGTCTGTCTGGGATAAAACTTGAAAAAACTTTAAAAATAAAAATAATGGCAAAATTTCTTGTAGAAAGAAAAAAATAAACCAAACTTTTTAAATATGCGATAAACGTCAAATTTCAGAGTATTTATTAAACATAAGCAAATATTTTTTGGTTAACCAAAAACTGAAAATTTTTATTTTGGATTATTTTATGAAGTGTGAAACTTAAAAAAAGCCATAAAGGCATGGTGGCGGAGGCTGCTGTGGGGCAGGATACCCTAATGATATGTATGGCAAAGGGCACAGGGTGGGGTTCGGTCTCCCATGATGTGGAGTTTAGTGGTGGACGGGCTCCTTGAGGAACTTCTTTGTCAGGGAATTGATGTCCAGGGTTATGCTGAGGATATTGTCATCATCGCTATTGACAAGTTTGAAGGGACTCTCTGCGACATAGTGCAGAGGGCCTGCGGTTGACACAGGAATGGTGCGGGAGTGTACGTCTCAGGCTTAACTCCAGCAAGACGACTCTGGTGCCATTCACAAGAAGAAGAAGGCTGGAAAACCTGCACACAATCCGTGTGGGCGGAGCGGAGTTGAAAGGAAATCCGAGGTCATATACCTGGGGTGATATTTGATTCCAAGCTTCTTTGGCGAAGTCATGAGGAGGCTGTAAGTGTGCAGGTCACCCGAGTGCTTATGGTGTGCAAGGCCATATCAGGACGTGGGGATGCTCCCGCTCATGACATATAGAGCAGTGGTATGGGCAAGAAGAGTGGCTCTTGGTACGGCTAGAAAAAACCTGGAACGATGGCAGAGGCTCGCATGCGTCTGCATCACAGGGGCTATGAGAACGTAACCAACCGCGGCAATGGAGATGATTTTGGGACTGACTTCCCTGCACCTCGTTGTAAAGGAACATTCATGAGATGGGAGCGGCAGACCAGATCGTTCTCAGGGAGGTTCCGCTCCTGGTGCTCCCTAGAATGACAAGGTATTAACGTTCAGCTTCGAGAAAAGGTTTACTTCGTTGCTTGGTAACAGAACAGTTGAGATTACGCGTTTTTGAGCCACCTGGTGGGGTCTCACACCAGGTGGTACACTGATGGGTCAAAGACCTGCATGGGGACGGGGCGAAAGTGTTTGGGCCAGGAACCAAATTATTCGAATTGCGCGTTTTAGGCCGAGTTATATGCCATTTACGTGGTGCGGTGCATTGTTACCCCGCGTTTACAATCTACAAAAAACCATTTGTGAACCCTTTTTGGTTATTTTATTTAATTTGAAATGTTTTGAGAAAAAAAGTTATTGTTGATGAAAAATTTTTTTTCAAAAATAAAACCTTTCGACATAACCAAGAAAAGCATATGTTTCGACAGCTGTAAGATTTTAAAAGTTTTTAAAACACTAAATTTTACCTTACAAAACTTGAAAAAACTTTAAACTTTGAGAAAATGAAAATGTCATCATTTTCTCTCATTTTTGTTCAAAAAGTATCATTTTGCACCCAAAAACTAAAAGTTTTTAGAAACTTTTTTATACCAGACAGACCTAATGTTATACAATGAAATTACGTGCAGTCTTTTTAGATAGAACTAAGTTTAGGTTTTTCAAATTTTTAATAATAGGTATATAATTGAATTATCTATTGAAAATATCTATATACATTCATATGTATGTTGGAAATATTGGAGACTGTTTTTTCAATACGATATACAACTGTATCTGAATCCTCTGTAACTTCCTTTCACTACAATTTCTCCTCTTTCATTTTCCTAATCTGTAAACAATGATGGAATATAATAAATTTTTGCAAAACCGCACATGCTTATACAATTTTGCATACATTTTCTTTTTTAAGCAGCTACTGGTCTTCAAAATATTTTTTATTTAGCAAATAGGAATAACACAAATGCCCCAAAGGCATTTCTATCATTCGTCTATCTCTTGATAAATTATAATTACAAATAATTTCCTCTACTTACCTAGTAAAAGTTATATAAACTATTTTCTTGCCAAAGGAGAATGTCGATTTTAGACAAAATTTTTCTTAAAATTATTTTTTGTTGACTGCAGATAACGTAGGATTATTGCAGCCTGTTTTAGCAATACAATGTATCTGATTCCTCTGTAATTTCCTTTCTTCTACAATTTCTCCTCTTTCATTTTCATATTGTGTAAGCCCTGGTGGACAATATAATGAATTTTGCTTTTTGATCCAGTTGCGCAAAACCACACATGCTTGTACAACTTTCTCTTTTACAGCTTCTTGCCCTCTAAATACTCTCCTTTTAGCAGATAATCTTGATAATTCATAATTGTAAATACTTTCCTCTTTAGGTAATATAACTGTAGAACTTCTACCAGGAAAAGGATGCGGTGGTACATTTAAAGAATTACTTCCATTAATTAAAGCTTCTGCAAATGCGGTGTTTTTAAATATTCCCCTATCACTGAATTTTCCAGATGCTTCTATATCTACTACTAAAAAGTTGTAATCTGCAACACAAAGAGCCATTAAAATAATACTGTGTGAAGATTTGTAATTGAAGCTTTTAATTTTTTTAAGATTATAAAATAAAAGAAAATATTATAGCTTTACTCGAACTCTGCAACGTTTCCCATCCAGAGCTCCAATGCAATTAGGAAAATTCCACTTAGTTCTGAAACCATTCGCAACTTTGTAGCACTTTTCCTAAAAATGGCCTTTTTTAACTATTTGTTACAATGAAACCACAAGCATTTTTGAAATTTTCCAAACGCAGAAAGACAGCGGCTTGCTTCTCCTATCGTGGCATACTATAGTCAAACTTTAGAAAAACAAAATGGCCGTTCAAATTAACCGTTATCTAAAGTCCTTTTTTTCCAAATTTTTGATTTCGTTTTCCTTCTAGACCCCAGCTTGTAGAATCTTGAAATTTTAGGAGCTTTTAGACATTAACAAAAAGTTTATTTCGTTAGAAGAAAATTTTTTTCCATTTCCACCCCCTCTCAAGCTCCCGCTCTTGAAATTTGTAAAATTTGAATTTTTGATATTTTATATTTCCGAAACCGCAAGCTTTTTCAAATTTCTATAAACGCAAAAAGCTAACGGTAACTTCCATGACATTAAAAAATATTTTTCTTAACTCACACAATTAACCTTTAAAATCGAGCATTATGTTAACCTCACTTTATATTAATTTTTGCTTTATTTCAAAGACTGCATAAATCGTTCATCCTAAATATATGCAATCCTAGAAATAGTTGTGTATATGAATGAAAATAATTTTAATAGTATGATAGGTATACATAGACTGTATTTACAAGCAGAATTTTCACTTGTTGAAGGGAAAAGTGCAACAATACAAACCATTGGTTTGACCAACCTTTATTTAGGAAATTCCTACTACATGAAGCTTCCGAAACTATATAGTTATAGGCTATAGATTACAGCATATCGGTACTGGATAAGTAGCTATATTTATACCCGTACGAACGTATGTTCGAAGGGTATAAATATACTGCCGTACAACTTCAATAGTAGTTTGGCACACACACAGTATTTAGAAAAACACAGTAGTGAAATTTTGCATAAATTAATATGGTAATACGGCAACTTAAAGTCTTTGTGTGTCCTATAGTCAGTTATGGCTTATTTATTCGCACATAGGATAACAAATTCGTACGGGTATCACAGAGTTGACAAGGTCAACTCTATTTTTTCTCGTTTTTTTTCATATATCGAAAATGTTAGATTAAAAAAAAAAGTATTTTTAAAAATATTATTTCTTTTATACTTATTTGCTAATAGTTCTAGGTCGTACATATAAGAATCACGTGCTCTTACTGTGATTGTTTCTCTTGCACCAAATTTTTCGAATTTACCTTTAGTTTTGTCCAGGAGTTCTTCAAACAAATCCTTACTCATTCGATGTTAATTAAAAAACACAAAGCTATCACAAAGCCGCATCTCTGTAACTTAATTATTTAAGTATTCCAACACTTTCTACGCTTCGAACTCAAAACATATAACAAAAGGAATTTTAATTTCTTTAAGCAAATATGTTTTGCCTTGCATACTAAAATTTGTAAATAGAAAGCTTGCCAAAAATAATAAGATTTAAAAAATTTTTAAAAGATTTTTATTCAGTATTACATGAAATATTGAACTTTTAAAAATTTTAATTTTGTAGAATAGGTATTATGTAGGTATTTATGTATTTTGTCGTTTTCCTTCAATTGATATGGATCAATTTAGAATTAATATTTTAGTCTTCTAAACGCGGTCTACGTACCAGGGCCATGGATATGGATTATTTTAGTTTTTTCTTGAAAAATTGAGATGCATTTTGATTCAGACGACGTCGGTTTAAGGTATGGACGAAAATTAAGTAAAGATTATGAATATGGGTCAAAAATGCAGTTCTATAATTCAGTACCCAAAAAAGATAAGGCAAAATGAGTTACATAATTTGAAAGGGCAACTCTTAAAACCTATGAAAGTGTTGCACGTCATCTTTGGACCAACGAAGAGTAAAAAAAAGACTGGTCTGGTGAGCACATTACCGCAAAATTTACTTTTTTGAATGTTACACAAAGCTTTAAAAATTTCCTTCAAAAAGGTTTCATTTTCAAATTTTTAGAGTTCTTTTTGATTGAGAGATTTGAAAGTTCTAGAAAATCAGTAATCCTTTATATGGACAAAAGACATTTCAATTTACAATAATTTTACAAACTTTTATTCTGTAAGAGTCTTTAATAAGAAAGAGTGTTATTATTGATAACTAACTTTTCTAACTTCAAAGTGTTATCAATAATAACAAGTTTCTGCAAACAAAATTTTTTGTTTAAAAAAAATAACAATAATTAAAGAATGTCAGTATCAAGAATTTGAGAGTATACGGAAAAGCTTTCAAATCAGAGTTACATAGTTTAAAATCTACCAGAAAGCCAACCCTGTGGATCGTAAAAAAAAAAAATTGTATATTACTCGTCCATAGTCATATGTGTGCGATTTCTTTTTTACATTATGGTTTATAGTATTATAAATAATATATAGTCTTTTTTATATAATGCTTTTATATCTAGCATATCTCAATACTAAGAGAGAAACTCAAAGGTACGACCTTATTTTATATGGGTTTTTTTTTATCGAAATGGCTATTTTTTGAGAAGAAATAACTGAATAATATTCTCACTTATTATAAGGTAGTTAAAATTCGGAAGTTATATTTCAAAAATCTGTTATATGTAAGAATATTTTCATTTGCAATTCTTTAAAATTCTTAAAATATACACGAAAAAGTAGAAAAATTGTAAGCAAAGCAAAACCTTCGCATTTAACATTCTATATGGTACTTAGGTGAAGAGCTTTTTTTCTTATAAGGTAAGTTAATTCAAAATATAGGAAGTATCAAGTTGAAAAAATAATTAATGAAAGAATAATTATTATAATATTGATATAAATACATAATAAAGAAAAAATATGAAGAGAGAGTTAGAAAATTATATCTAAAATACAATTGAATATTATTTTACCAATACAAATTTTATATACACTTCAAAATTTTACCTCTATTTTTATTTGAGAACCGTTTAAAAACTTAACATATCAGTTACCTGAGTAAAAAAATATATAAAATGTATTGGGAAAAACAATCATATATCTTTATGACCGGATCTGAATATTTTTGTATTTTTTAAATAAATAGTACTTAGAAAATGATTGAAAAATTCCGATATATCGCGATAATATGAAAATTTTGGCATTTTTTCTTTCTTCCAACCTTTTTTTTCCGCACTTTTCCAAAATTTTTTTGAAAAAAGTGCTTATTAGTTTCACTCTGTCCGCCCGTCCGTCCGTCCGCCCGTTCGGCCGTGGACACTTTTTTTGTTTACAAAACTTCTAGACCCTTGAAGATAGAAAGCTGAAATTTAATACGTACATAGATCTTTACTAGAAACTTATTTCCGTAGAACAAAATTTTTACCTATCTCCCCCCCTCTAGAAATTACACCCCCCAAAACCCTAAAAATGCCATTTTTAAACTATTTAGTGCAGTGAAACCATAAGCATTTCTCAAATTTTGCAAACGCAAAAAGACAGTGGCTTGCTTCCTTTAGCGCGGTATACTATAGTTAAACTTTAGAAAAACAAAATGGCCGTTCAAATTTACCGTTATATAAAGTCCGTTTTTTCCAAATTTTTGGTGTCGTTTTTCTACAAATAAATGCTTCATTTTTTCCATCTCCGCCCCCTCTCAAGTTATCGCCTCTTGAAATAAGGTGTCAATTATATTTCCGAAACCGCAAGATTTTTCAAATTTCTATAAACGCAAAAAGCTAACGGTAAATTCCATGATATTAAAAACTATAATTGTTTTTCTTAACTCACACAATTAACCCTTAAAATCGAACATTATGTTAACCCCACTTTACATTAACTTTTGCTTTATTTCAAAGACTGCATAAATCGTTCATCATAAATATATGCAATCCTAGAATTAGTTTCGTTTATGAATGAAAATAATTTTAATAGTGTGGTGGATATACATATACTGTATTTTCACTTTAAAAGCAGTATTTTCACTTGTTGAAGGGAAAAATGCTACAATACAAACCATTGATTTGACCCAACTTTATTTTCGTTCAACAGAATTTAGATGGGAAGCTTTTAAAAAAATGTATGTGAGGAATATCATGAGGTTTTTTGAAATATTATCATGGTGCTCTAACAATGTTTCTAAGTACTCTATTTTGAAATATCTGGATAATATCTATATGACATTTACTAGCGCAACCCCACAGTTGTATTCCATAACACCATATTGGTTTTAATATCTGGATATAAATAAAAGTTTATTATTTGTACTAAATTTAGAGTATAGTAAGCAATCAGTGATTGTAATTTTAATTTTTAATTCTGTTAATTTATTGTTAATGTGGTTTTTTCTTCATTTGTATTTTCCCAAGTGCTGTTTGTTGTTTTTATAGGTGGAATGTGCACTATGGGTTTCTTGAGTTTTTTTGTGTTTCATCTGGTGTTAAGTTTTTGATGTAATTTTCCATGCTTTCATTTTTAAAATTCAGAATTTTTCTTTTCATCTCTTGCGTCTTTCTATTAAAAAGATAAAATTATATTAAATATTTTTATCTGCCGCGTCTCTCGTTAATTGCCACCTTTTTTTAGCTCTTCTCTTTTCACTAATTAATTTTTTTATTTTATTAGGGTATGTAATGTTATTTGTTTTTTTATACAGCTTTTCGCTTTTAGACATGGTGCTTTGCACGAGAAACAAGGAGAAGAAACAAAATTTTTGCAAATTTTTCCGTTTCTTCTTCTTGTTGTTGTATTGTGCTTATAGAACAGCTTTGTTAAATTGAATTTTCGATATCCATTTCAAAGCTCTCATATCTGTCTTTTATCCGGTACAGACGTGCTTTGTTTGTTATTTTTTATGTTGTTGATTCAACATAGTGTTAATTATTTCGAAATATTTTCATTTATTTTAAAAGTTTATTGATTTTTAGTTAAAGTTTTTTCAGTTTTAATTTATTCAATTATAACTTTCAGTATTTTTAAATTTTAAATTATAATAATTGATGCTGTGATTGTTTTATATTATGCGCAAAACCCAGATGGTCCCGTTGTTTGTACAGATAAGTTTATTTTTTACCAATATACATCATACATAATAGCTATTGTTAGAAATTTTTTTTCTTTTTTATTTTTTTATTTCACTGCATTAATTCACTTTTTTTGGGTTGAAAAGTAAAAGGAATTAAGCCTTTGTTGGGTAAAATTTTTTATATGTTTCACTGTGTAAACCTATTAATTGATTAAAGTGTATAATTTATTTTATTTTAATTATATAATTTATTTTATTTTATTTATTTAACCTTGCGAATAGAAAGGGAAACAGCTGGTGTTTTTGGTTATATACTAATTACAGGAAATCCTGACTTGGTGCTCTTTCACTTTCGTAGTTCTTGCTTCCTGCTGCGTTTAGTAAGATATCCAGAGACTTTGATAATCTTAGGGATCCTTTTGCGGCTATTTTCGACGCTTTTGGTAAAATTAGAGATTCTTACCAAAAGATTAAAGACTCTTATCGGCGGTTTTAACTGCTATGTGGAGTGGAGCATCGTAGTTGCCGGGTCAAAGGCTCCATTTTCTATCAAAATATGAGGGGTCTTCGAGCGAAGACACGTGAGTAGTATAATAGTACTTCTCCTATTGATTTCATATATAAAAATAACGTGAGTGAATGAAAGGCTATTTCCCGGTAGCACTTCTACGAACAATCCAATATACAAAAAAAAAAGCTCGAGCTATTAAAAACAAAAACGATAAAATAAAAAATAAAAATTATCAGCAATGCATTTAGTGAGAATTAAAAAAAAGAGAGAAACTGCGAAAAAAACAACAAAATAAATTACAATGCAAGTTTGCATGCATTGAAATGTCGATCAGAAAGCATAATAAGAGAGATATCGCGAAAATAAAAACATCAATACAAATTCAAATAAAATAGCAATATGAATAGCAATGGAATGTCAGCAAAGTTTCGATGCTGATAATGTATAATTTTTAAAAAAACAACAAGTAAAAACGTTTCAGTCGGTGTAAACCGATTGAATTATACCCTGCACCTTTCGTTATTGTGTAGGAATTACTCGAACCTGTGAAGTCATTCTATAGAAACTTCACGGATATGTCTGACCTATAATTGGACATCCGACTGCCAAGTTTCATGAATCTGACTTTATTATTTTTCCAAATATTTAAAATTAGCTTTTGGAGTTGTATGGCAAGTACCTGAACCTGTCAAACAATTCCATCAAAACTTCACAAATATATCTGATCTATAATCGGACACACAACTGCCAAGTTTCACGAATCTGACTTTATTATTTTTCCAAATATTAAGAATAAGCTTTAAGACTTGCATGGGAGCTACTCGAACCTTTCAATCAATCCCATTAAAACTTTAGAAATATGTCTGACATATAATTGGAAACACGACTGCCAAGTTTCATGAATCTGACTTTATTATTTTTCCAAATATTTAAAATTAGCTTCTGGAGTTGTATGGCAGGTACCCGAACCTGTCAAGCAATTCCTCTAAAACTTCACAAATATATCTGATTTATAATCGGACATCCAACTGCCAAGTTTCATGAATCTGACTTTATTATTTTCTCAAATATTTAAAATTAGCTTCTGTTGTTGTATGGCAGGTACCCGAACCTGTAAAGCAATTCCTCTAAAACTTCAGAAGTATATTTGACCTATAATTGGACACATGACTGCCAAGTTTCATGAATCTGACTTTATTATTTTGCCGAATGTAAAAAATTTGCTGTTGGAGTTGTATGGCAGCCACCCGAACCGGTGCAGCTATCCCATTATAATTTCTAAAGCATGTGTAGAATACAATTGGACACATGTATACAAAATTTTATATTTATAGCTTTATTAGTTTTTGAAATATTTAAAATAAACTCTTTGAGTTGTATGGCAGCTACCCGAACCCGTTGTCCGAATTAGTCCAATAACAATAGGGCTCGTCCTTGGCACAAAAGAAAAAACTTGTTTAAGTTTGGTGTCGATTGCATTATTCTTTTTTGAGTTATCGTGCGATCGGACGGACGGACGGACGGACGGACGGACGGACGGACAGACAGACGCACATGTCTAAATCGACGCAGAATTTTACGCTGAGCAAGAATATATATATATGTCCATACCGCAGATGACTCCTTCAAGTAGTTACAAACTCCATACCAAAGTTAATATACCCTTCACGAAGTGCAGGGTATAAAAATATGCATCGCAATGTAATATGCACAAAACCACGTTGTTGTTGATGAACAAGCTGAAACAAGAAAGCTTTTGTAACAAAAATCAAATTGTAAAAAAAGAATCACAAAATGAACAGAAAAAAAACCTGAATAAAAAATGTAGTATTTAAAAGTAAGTTAGATTAGTTATGATTTTTTTAAATTAAACTGAAAGTGTACCTATATTAAGAAAACGTAAATTATGAAAATATTTAAAGCAAAAACTTCTTTTCAATGTAATTCTTGCATTAAGATATAAGAGATATTTTTTTTTTATTTTGCAGGCGGTAAGAGGTAGTCGATAATGTTAGCCTTTAACGTTTATAAAAAAAAGATGATAATATCTGCATGCATTATGTTTGTTTTAAAATTTAATACAAGATTATGAAAATCAAAAACTTTGAAAATTTTTTGAACTTAAATACCGTACCTATATAAGAAGTTAATTTTATGACACAAGTTCTTTTTTATATAAAGCATTGAAACCTAAAAGTTGATTTTTTAATATGAGTAATATTAATTTCAAAATACATAATATATATTATGATAAAAATAAAGAAAATCTTTATGGTTCAATTAATAAACTTCACAAAGCTTTAAAAAATGAAAAAATATCTCAGAAAAAAATTCAAGCTTGGTTAAGAAGTCAGCCAACATATACCTTGCATTATCCAGTAAAAACAAAGTTTCCTAGAAATCATTACCTAGTGCAAAAAATTGATCAGTTGTGGGAAATAGATTTATGTGATTTAAAAATGTTTAAAAAGTATAATGATGGTTACACGTTTTTGTTAACAGTAATTGATGTGTTTTCCAAGTTTGCTTGGGTAGTGCCTTTAAAACGGAAAACAGGAACTGAAGTTACAAAAGCTTTTAGTAAAATTATATCAGGAAGTCAAAGAAAACCAGAAACGGTTCAATCAGATGAGGGTAGAGAATTTAAAAATATAAACTTTAAAAGTTTTTTAAAACATAATAATATTAATCAAAGATTTCCAACAATTGCATCAACAAATAAAGCTGCAGTAATTGAAAGATTCAATCGAACGCTAAAAGAAAAGATGTTCAAGTTCTTCACGGAAAGTTCAAGTAAAAGATGCATTGATATTTTACCACAACTGGTTAAAAGTTACAATGTTTCTGTACACAGTACTACAAAATTTCGTCCTGCAGAAGTTCAACCAAAACACACTACAGAAATTTATAACAATTTTAAAAAACGTTTTAAAAAAGACCCTAAACTATTCGTTGATATTTTCGTTGGAGATTTGGTGCGCGTACGTAGAAAAAAAGCAACTTTTGAGCACGGATATACAGAAAAATTGACAAAGGAAATTTTTATAGTAGATAAAGTTATAAATAGAGAGCCTTATCCATTATTTGTATTGCACGATTTGAAGGGTAAAGAAATAAACGGAAGATTTTATTATCAAGAGTTGCAAAAAGTTTATGTTTAAATGATGATTCAGTTCCATCATCCGTTTACAATGATAATTGCTGGGCCTGTAGCGACGCGAAAAAAATATTAGGCAAGTGAAACACCCTGTACTTAATTTTTAGTCTTTAAAGTAATGGTATTATAGTATGCATACATGTATGTACGTTCGTCGCTTTACAACCACATTTTAATTTAATATGAGATGCAGTTATTCGAGAATTGATTCTCAATAACTGTATTGTATAATACGAAATGCTTCTGGTATTTTCTAACAGAATTTGATCATTATTAACTTAGTCAGCAAGGTAGAAAGTAGTAATCAAATAAATAAATAATTTAAACCTAAAATTAATAATAAATAATAATTGTTAAAATAATAATAGAAAAATATAAAATAAAAAGAATCATTGAAATAAAAATAATTGAAATAAAAAGAATTAAACAAAGTGTTTTAATAAATAAAAATAATAGATGCCGACGACGACCACATTGGTGACCCCGAGGTTTAAAATTCATACAGCAAAATTTTAAATAATTTATAAATGTTAATAAAAAATAAAAAATATATTAATGAAAACATTTGCTGGCGAATTTACGAAAATTTCAAATAGTTAAAAACAATAGATGGTCTCTGAAATAAAATATAAGTATGGATTAAAAAAAAAACTACACGTGCTTTTTTAAAAACAGCATAACATACAGCATATGATACACAAAGTGCACATGCATGTATAGTGAATATTCTTAATAAGCTTAAAAATTTACAAAAAAAATGTGTTAAGTTAAAATTCAAGCAAATATTAAAAAAAAAAATTTTTCATTTATTCATTCCAAAAAAAAGAATAACAAATATAAAAAAAATTACAATCATATACAAATATAATATACAAATATAAATTAAAAATTATAAAATTTTATATAAAAATATAAAAAACTAACCAGAAAAACAAAAATAAATAAATAACACTAAAAATTAATTTTAATTTACAATATAAAATAATTAACCTAATACTACAACACAAACAATTATAATATACACGTGCACATGAGTAAAAACTAAAATACTTAAATCTAATCTAATATGTTATAAAATAAAATAAACCCTAGTACCTACCTTGCATAATTTACAAAATTGTTTATACATACCTCATCATACGTTCATAAAAAATAATAATAAATATTTTTATATTAATATATAAAAATATATACAGCACATAGCATATATATGGTAATTGTACCATCACTCATATGTGGTACAAAAGATAACTATATATATATATATTGTACAAAAAAACAAAATATGTACAAACGAAGCATCGCATGAAATAAGGAGGTTTTCAGAAGCTACAACTCATCAAAAACAAAATCATCTTACAATAAAAGATCGACATCATCACTACCAACAGAAAGGTGTTTGCCGTCGGCATTCTTCAACACACAAAATAAAGAACAGGAAAGTAAAAGAAAGTCTTCACAGTATGTAATATTTACTAAAATACAGATTATTTTTGTTTTAAAAAAAAAAACATTGCAAAAAATTAATTAGATAAATAATTAAGTTTTTTTTTTTCTGTAAAATTAAATAAATAATAAATATTCTTTGTTTTTTTTCTCTTTCTAAAAACTAAGTAAACAAATAATAAACATTTAATATAAATAGCATTCTTAAAAATATCAATTTCAAAAAAAAGGAAAATAAGTAAATTTTGAATATTAGTTTTTTTTTTTTGTTCTTAAAAAAATAGTTTTTAATAGTTTTTAAAATATTACTTAAATTTAAAAAGAAAAACCAGAGATAAATTACAAAAATTAGTTTTGTTTTTCCTTTTTCAATTATATTTAAAATACCTTGCACATTTATTTTAAATAAAACTACATATGTAAAATTGCATTTCATATTAACTTATAATAATATGTGTTTATGTTGGGTTGTTATTACAACAACAACACAACATATAGTTAATACATATATATTAATTTTTTTTATTCAGGTAAATGCAATTGTTTGAAAAATTTTTTTTTTAAAAATATTGGAATCGTGCATACAAGTATCCATAACAAATAGTAGATGCGATTCTCCACATTTGCATACATACATAATCATATAATTTTGGGTTGCTACAATTCTACATATTAACTTATTATATTATATTGACATACACGCATTATTATTATTTGAAATTAAGTGATAATATTAATATCTTATACCTCAACATTTTAGAGTGACCAGCTACCTTTTGTTTTACAAAAATTTAAAAAAAAAAATATCCCGAATTAGAGTGACCACTTACCTAAAAAAAAAAATTTAAGTTTTATTTTTTTTTCTCTAGATTTAGAGTGAGATGTTTTTTTTTTGAAAAATATTTTTTTTTGTTAATTTAAAAGATATTAATTTTATTGATTTTTAATAGTTGCTATTAAAAATAGACATTTAAAAAGTTATCTTTAGGCATTTTTATCGCTACTTTATTTTTTTTTTGTCCTCTTCTCTTCTGGTAGATTTTTAATGGCAGATTCTGATTCGGATAGTGGTTCGGTTAAGGAGAATCCAGACTTCAAACCCAAACCCGGTATAATCGAACCCATGCACGCGCGTCTCCCTGCTTACTGGCCCAAATCGATCGGTACGTGGTTTAAACAAGTCGAGGCCTCTTTCGCAATAAATCGAATTAGCTCAGATCTCAGTAAATACAATTATGTTGTAGCAGCGTTGCCACAAAATGTTGCCGAGTCAATCATGGATGTATTGGAGGATCCCCCAGACAACAACCTGTATAATAATTTAAAGGAAGTATTGACGAGCAGACATTCCATGAGTTTGGAGAGAAGAATTAAGAAATTAATATCGGACGAGGAGATAGGAGACAGACGACCATCAGAGTTTTTCCGTCACTTGAAGCAACTAGCAGGTTCAGCCGCTACACCAGGTGAGGAATTCATCAAGGAACTTTGGTTGAGTCGTCTTCCACACGTAATAAACATCGCTCTAATTTCGCAAAACGTACAGGATATTCAAACCCTATTAAAAACTGCTGACAAAATTTGGGATGCAATGCAGGATGCTAGATCTGTAGTTGCGCCGATCGCCACAAAGTCTGAGGACCTCATCAACCAAAACAAAATTGCAAACCTGCAGGAAGAAATTGGCTCCCTTAAGAAAATAATCGCTGAATTAAAAATTGGAGACGCTGGGCATCGGAAGTCGCGAACCCGTTCCAGAGATAGGACTAGAAGTCGCACCCCTAGCAGAAAAAGATTTAGGTCTACTGGTCCTTACTGTTATTTTCATTTTCGATTTGGAAAAAATGCCAGGAAGTGTGTTGCACCATGCAAGTATGGAGCAAAATCAACGGATCAAAAAAACTAACGTCACCTACTGTTGGGACGGCCAACAGTTTGGTTTCTTCAAGAACAAGCCGTCTTTTCATTAAAGATAGAGAAAACCATTTGAATTTTTTGATCGATACTGGGGCTGACTTGTCTGTGGTACCATTCACCAATTCCTTTTTGAATTGCGGGAAAGATAAAAATATTTTTCTTTCAGCAGCCAACGGTACTAAAATAGATACATACGGAACTAGAGTAATTTCAGTAAATCTAGGCTTGCGTCGTAATTTCACGCATACTTTTGTCGTCGCCCGTGTTAATCGTCCAATTTTAGGTGCTGATTTCTTGGAAAAATTTGGATTGATCGTTGATTTGAAGCAAAGGAAGTTAATAGACCCAGCGACATCCCTTTCAATTAGAGCTTCAGTGGTGTCAGTGGATACTCCAACCCCTATAACTTACTCTTTGGCGAATGATTTTGGCAAACTTTTGAAGGAATTCCCAGGTCTAACAGCTTTACCCGATTTTGCCCACGTATCGCAACATTCTGTTGTCCATAACATACTTACCGAAGGTCCATTACCATTCTCCAAACCTAGAAGATTAAATCATGAAAAACATAGAATAGCAAAGAAAGAATTCGAACACATGATACAATTAGGAATCTGTAGGCCCTCGTCATCGTCTGTATCATCCCCATTACAATTAGTGCCGAAGAAGGACTCTGTAGATTGGCGTCCCTGCGGAGACTACCGCAGATTGAACGCGGTAACGGTGCCTGACAGGTATCCTATACCCCACATACAGGATTTCAGCGCAAGGCTACACGGATGCACAATATTTTCCAAAATCGATTTGTTCAGAGCATATCATCAAATACCCGTGGCTCCAGAAGATGTCCACAAAACCGCAATTATCACACCATTCGGATTGTTTGAATTTCCCCGCATGAGCTTCGGCTTAAGGAACGCGGCTCAAACTTTCCAACGTTTTATGAACCAGGTGTTATTTGGATTAGATTTCGCATTCGTTTACATAGATGATATTCTAGTTGCCAGTAGAGATTTTTCGGAACACCTAAATCATGTTAGGACTGTTTTCCAGAGACTAGCAAAGTTTGGTTTAACTATTAAACCAAATAAATGTGTTCTAGGCGTTAAGACTCTAGATTTTCTTGGTCATACTGTTACTAGTGAAGGCATTAGGCCATCCAGCGAGAGGTGTCGTGCCATTCGTGATTTCGCCCCACCTCAATCAATCAAACAGACTCAGCGTTTTGTGGGAATGGTAAATTACTACCACCGGTTTATCCCAAATCTCGCCGAATTACTGACACCTATCTATTCGCATCTAACAACCTTACAGAAACTAAAGAAATCTTCTAAAATCGAGTTCACGTGGCCTGAAGAGTGTAATGTTTCATTCGAAAAAATAAAGGAGGCCCTAGCGTCAGCATCACTTCTAGTGCACCCACGCGATGATGCGACGTTCAGCATTACCGCGGATGCATCAAATTTTGCGGTTGGCGCAGTGTTGCAACAATACAATTTGGGCTCCTGGCAACCAATCTCTTTCTTTTCAAAAAAATTGTCATCAGCTGAGACTCGTTACTCTGCATTCGACAGGGAATTGTTGGCTATTTATTTGGCCGTTAAACACTTTAGGTATTTTGTGGAAGGCAGAAATTTCACCATCTATACCGACCATAAACCGTTAACTCACGTAATGAAGTCGCGCGTTGAGCGAAGTCCGAGGCAAACTAGACATTTGGAGTATATTGCTCAATTTTGCACCGATATTAGACACATAAGCGGAAAAAGTAACGTAGTCGCTGATTATCTTTCACGTGATTTCGAAAACTCACCAATAAATTTGGATTTCAATCTTAGCGATTTTATCCTGAAACAAAAAGAAGATAATACTTTACGGAATTACGCTTCAGATGACTGCAAAACTAACACGTTGCAGTTCTCTTACATAGAGGTTCCGTTATCAACAGAGAAATTATTCTGTGAAACTTCAACTGGCAAAAATAGGCCCTGGGTACCAGAACCACTTAGACAACAAATTTTCGAGAAATTGCACAATTTGTCCCATCCTGGAGTCCGAGCAACGAGAAAATTGATCGCTGAGCGATATTTTTGGCCAAATATGAACAAGGACGTAGGTTTATGGTCCCGGAGTTGCATCAGTTGCCAGAAGTCAAAGATTACAAGGCATACTAAGTCAGCGACGGATAAAATACCGGTCCCTCCAGGAAGATTTGATCATATACATATGGATTTGGTTGGTCCACTTCCGCCATCAAACGGTTTCTCCTACATATTGACTATCGTAGATAGATTTTCACGTTGGCCTGAGGCGTATCCAATAGCGGATATGTCAGCTGAAACAGTGGCTTTAACTTTTCTTGCACAATACATTTCACGTTTTGGCGTACCTTCTACAATCACCACGGATCAGGGATCCCAGTTCGAGTCTAAACTTTTCTCAAATTTGAACAAAATGTTGGGAATTCATAGGACTCGTACGACAGGCTACCACCCCCAATCAAATGGAATGGTGGAGAGGTTCCATAGACAGCTGAAATCGTGTCTTTTTGCCAAGTGTGTTTCCGCACGTTGGAGTGACGAACTACCACTAATCATGCTAGGCATTAGAGTTACCGTTAAGGACGATCTGGGGTATTGTCCCGCGGAGATGCTGTATGGGCAAACTTTGAAACTTCCAGGTGAATTTTTCGGAGACACCACACACGATTTTGCAGATCAAAATACATTCGTCGAAAGAATTAGATCATATATGTCTAACATTCGAACCGTTTCGACTCGGACCCCTACACAATCAAAGGAATTCTTTCCAAGAGATTTGAATACGTGCACTCATGTCTTTGTCCGTGTAGACCGTGTTAAAACCGGTCTTACTCCGCCCTATGAAGGTCCTTTCGCGATCGTGAGAAGGTTTCGCAAACATTTCGTACTAGATATGAAAAACAAGAACATTTCGGTCTCAGTGGACAGATTGAAGCCAGCTTTTGGTGTTTTGAGCAACGAGACAAGCAGTCAAAGGCGGATTAAAAAAACTGTACAATTTAAAGCATAATATACAAGGTAAACATTCCTCTTATTCAAACCAGCAAATCTTACATTATTTTTTTTAGTTATTGTTTTCCCTACTTTCTTCTTAATTTTTAAATTTCAAATTTTTCGCACCCAACACTTGTATTAAAACGTTTACACTGCAGGGGGAGTAATGTAGCGACGCGAAAAAAATATTAGGCAAGTGAAACACCCTGTACTTAATTTTTAGTCTTTAAAGTAATGGTATTATAGTATGCATACATGTATGTACGTTCGTCGCTTTACAACCACATTTTAATTTAATATGAGATGCAGTTATTCGAGAATTGATTCTCAATAACTGTATTGTATAATACGAAATGCTTCTGGTATTTTCTAACAGAATTTGATCATTATTAACTTAGTCAGCAAGGTAGAAAGTAGTAATCAAATAAATAAATAATTTAAACCTAAAATTAATAATAAATAATAATTGTTAAAATAATAATAGAAAAATATAAAATAAAAAGAATCATTGAAATAAAAATAATTGAAATAAAAAGAATTAAACAAAGTGTTTTAATAAATAAAAATAATAGATGCCGACGACGACCACAGGCCATCTGGCTCAGGAAAAACAACATTTATTTGCAATTTAATCAATCAAATGAAGAGTTTAATTCAGCCTGAAATAGAACATATTATGTGGTGTAATCCAGAAAATAACGCATTGCCAAAAAACTTAAATTTCACGCAAATTGAGTATTTTAATGAAATTCCTGAAAATTTAAATAACGATAACAATATCCCAACATTACTTATTTTGGATGATTTAATGATTGATGCCTACACTATGAAAGTTTGTGAACTTTTTACTAAAGGATCTCATCATCGCAACTTATCAATTATGCTGGTATCGCAAAATGTTTTTCATCAGGGAAAATTCTGTAGAGATATATCGTTAAATGCAAAATACTTGGTGTTATTTAAAAATCCACGAGATAAATCGCAAATTTTACCTTTGGCACGGCAAATAGTACCAGAAAACATCAAAGAATTTCAAAAAGTATATAATGAGACAACATCAGAGCCACATAGCTATATTATCTTAGACCTGACGCAAGGTATAAATGATTTATTTCGATTCAGAACTGATATTTTTGATAATAAAACAAAAAGTTGTGTGTGTTTTTGCACACTAGATCAGTTAAAAAATAAAACGTTATGTGAGAAATATGAAACGTTTGATAGCAAACCAGCATATACTGCATACACTAAAAAAGTCTAAAACAAAACTTCGAAATATTTTAATAAGAAATTGTGACTCTGAGGTGATTAAAACTTTGTGTGAAATTTCATTGAACATTCTTAATGGAAATACTAAACTTTCCAAAAATAAATTATCACGAATAAGAAAATATAAAAATCAACTTCGATATTTAGCTTGCCCAAAAAAATCTATAAACGCTAAGCGTAAACTTATCATACAAAAAGGGGGTTTCTTACCAATGTTAATCGGTACAGTTTTGTCGGGCTTACTGGGAAAACTTGTTTCGAAATATACAAAATGAACAACACATTACAACGCATGATTGTTATTCAACCAGACTTATACAATAAGCTAAAAGAAAATATCATAAACGATAATGAGCTCTCGGATATTGATAGAAATACAAAAGCAATTTTATTTAACAAAAAATTAAATGATAATCAAAAATGGTATTTATATCGTCAAAACTTGATGAAATTTAGTATGAAAAAACGAAAAGGTATGCAAAGAAAACCTGCTGAATCGATTAACAAGCAATATAGTATGTTAGAATCTAAAAGTACACAAACACGTCCAAAGCCCGAGCGAAAAAGCACAAGTGTTCAAACAGATCTAGTTGAAAAGAAAAATGTTGATGTACAGGCTAATTTATCTCCTCAAGAGGAATTTTTCGAATATGATCCTATTGAATATTGGAGTATAGTACCTTCAGATGAGGAAAAAGATGATGTTTTTGACGATGATATAAAAGACGAATCGCTATTACGAGACAGAGCACTATCAGTAGCTTCAGAGGGAGCACGACTAAAACCAAGGAAATCTATAAATGTAGCAAACGTCCGAATGTTTGAAACAGATTCAGGCGACATTATAAGTGTTCCTATTGATAGTCCAAAAAAACCTTTAAAACGAGTACTTCAATCATCCACAAGAGAAGGTGATAAACAATTACAACTAAATTTTCCTGTTCGAAAAAGAACAAAAGCAAAGTCTGCCTCTAGTGTATCTACGCAACAATGGACACGCTTCAAATAGAACCTAATGGGGAAGATTTTTATATAACGTTGTTGAGTGACGCATCAATTAAATATTATCCCGAAAATACTTTATCAAAATTTACAAATAAATTACTAAAACATTTGAATTTAGAGAAAAATAAGTGGAAAGTAGGAATTTGTGCACTTTTTATGAACAATTTTATTCCAAACATATTTGGAGAAGTTTACGCAAAGGCTGCTGTGATATTTATTGGAACAACGGAAAAAAACTCCATCGGTATTGGAAAAACCTATATTTCTTATAATGAAAACGAATTGCGATGCGATTGGAAAACGCTTTTATTACCCACACTGTTTCAAAATATTTCACCAAATCCGGGATACACAAGAAAAGAAGTGGAACAACAATTAATATGGGAAATCTATAATTTCATTTCAAATGATGCTAATTATGTTTTGGATAACAAATTTAAGATAGATACTACACATACAGAATACATAAAATTATGCATTGAAAGGCCTTCGGCTGAAATACGAATACTTGTTGGCACTGGGTATACAGTAAAATTTTTATTGAAAACATGTCTTCAACAAGTACTTGCTGTACAAAAAGAACTTAAAAAATATAAATCAAAATTTATTTTATAACAAATATGTTAGTAAAATCTCCAGAAACTAAAACTGATATGGTGTTTGTTTATACGGATATAATAGAACCGCAATATATTGGTGATACAATGGCAAGATGTATGAGAACTATTAATACAACAAATCCATTTATAGATTTCGTAACACACTTTGACCAAGTTCAGTATTGTAATATTGAAAAAGACAGTTTTGAAAGCATTTCAATTTTGCTATGTGACAAATACGGATATAATTTAAATTTTTCTAGAAGCAACATGCCTACCAAAATTGTATTACACTTCAAAAGATATAAATAAGTCAACAAGCTCATGTTATTTATTCTTATATGATGAACCGTTCATATTACAAGTATTATTTAGTACAAAGTGGTAGGGGTACTGACGACATTGGACCTTTAGTTCACTCAAGTGTGCAATATCAAAGAGGACGAGGACTTGGAAGTTTCTTTGGAGGATTGTTTAAATATTTAAAACCAGTTATATCATCCGGTTTGAATTTAGTGAAAAAAGAATCTTTAGACACCGGCATTAATGCATTATCTAATATTATTTCCGGAGCAAATCCAAAAGAAGTATTGCAAGATAGAGGGAAAGAAGAATTAAAAATATAAGACGTCGAGCTGTAAACAAACTAAATGAAATGTATGGCAGCGGTATAAGAAGAAGAAGAGCTATAAAAAGAACTCACTCAACTACATTAACTCATTCAAATCAAAAGAAACGCAAAGCTAAGAGTAAACAAAGGAAAAAAATTCAAAAACGAGAAAAACGAGATATATTTAATTAAAATATAAAATGAACGAATGTATGAAATCAGAACTAGATTTATTTACAAGTCCACCAATACAAGCAAGCATTCTAAAATCTGAAGAGGTTTCATACAATCCTATTGCTTCTCTGGATAGTCCCTCAACAATAGAATTAGTTTCATTAGGTCATGGTGACACATACAGGGATTTGTCTTTAACATATCTAAAACTGAAAGTTCAAATTTTAAAAAAAGATGGAACACCGTGGCATGATGATAAGGGTGCAGATGGAAAAATCCTTCAACAACCCAGTGTAGTGAATAATTATTACATTCTATAATTAAGCAGTGCAATGTACAACTCAATGGTAAAAATATCACTCCGTCAGATGGAAATTACCATTATAGAGCTTATATTGAATCATTGTTAAATTATGGAACTGATGCTGCAACAACTCATTTGGAATGCGCTGGATGGATTTTAGATAAACCGAATATAGCTAGATCTGACAATAATGGTTCAAAGGAACGTCAAAAACTATATCATAACAGTAATATTGTAGAAAAACCAGATTTTTTCTTATTTGCGGACGACTCGGATGAATCGCAACTAAAAATTGTAGAAGCCAATTTATTTATGAGACATGTAACTATAAATCCTAGCGTATTACTAGCCCATAATGCAGTTTTGGAAAAAGCAAATGCTAAATATCATTATAAAAGAGTAGAAGTCAAAAATTTCACAATTCCAAGCAACAGCTCATCGATTTCACTAGACAATGTTTTCATTGGTCAATTACCAAACACAATTATCTTTTGCATGACCGAAAATTCGGGGTATTCCGGGAAACGATCAAAAAATCCATACAATTTTAAGCATTTTGATATTTCACAATTCATGCTTTATGTTAATGGTGTTCAAGTACCAAATGCAGCAATAGAAACAAGTTTTTCTGACGATAATAACTGCAGCACAAGAGCTTACCATACATTATTCTCTGGAACAGGAATTTATCATAACGACAGAGGTCATCAAATAACGAAATCTATGTTTACAAATGGTTTCTTTTTATTGGCTTTTGATTTAACCCCAGATGCATCAGGTAATGAAGTATGTCAAGGTTTACTTAATCAAGGAACTGTACGAATTGAGGCAAGATTATCGAAACCAACTTCATCAACACTTACAGCTCTAGTTTATGGGGAATTTGATGCGAACGTACAAATAGATAAAAATCGGAACGTGTATGCAAATCTATAAAAAGCTCAACATTTACTTATTATGAAACAATCAAGTATTATACTCTCCATAGCAAACATGTCTAAACAAGCTTATGCACTCATTGATTTAACATTTTGTTCCGATGATAAAGATTTTGTCTTTGTTAAAAATGTTACGCTAGTAGGAATAAAAGAAAATTGTAAAGTATTCGCTAAAGAAATACAATACAATTTTCCCACAAAAGCCCTTAAACCAAGTGCTACTGAAGGCTATAAATTTGGAAACATATATAATAACCAAGCAGATAAGGAACTTGCCGCATTAATGGAAAAATTTGACATTATTTTAACGAATGGCCGTATTAACAAGGATTTTCTACAACACTATTTAAAAGGAAACACAATAATTTATGATTTTACTTCTTTTGGAGAAGACAACTAAATAACTCTTATGGATTCTCTTCAAATTAAAAATGTATTGTCATGCAATCAGCAAACAAAAAAGTTTTTTAAAGGAGTTTTTCCTCTTGATAAGCTTCCTAAACATGTGCAAAAACCCGCAATTATAGTAGTAAATACAGATGTTCATACTAAGCCAGGTAAACGTTGGGTATGTATCTTTATACCCACAAATGGTTTTGTCGAGTATTTTGATTCGTATGGTCAAGCACCTTCCTATAAAGAACTACAACATTTTCTAAGAAGAATTTCAAAGAATTCATATACTGTCTGGAATTACAAAAGATTACAAGGCGACTTTTCAGAAGTTTGTGGACAATATTGCTGCGTATATTTGTGGTACAGATGTAAAGGTCATAGCATGTCAACGTTTTTAGATATATTCAATAGCAACAATCTCAACTTTAATGACAAAACGGTTGTGAAATTGTTTTCAAAAATTTTCGGACGTCAAAGGCAAACAAAGAACTATTTACAAATATGCCAGAAACCGATTTCACAACAGCACTAAAGTTTTACGTCAAGAGTATAAATACAAAGCTCTGTGCTTGGAAATAATTATTCAGTTTTAGCGCTTCTGATTCTACAATGCCGTTAAAAAGAAAAACATCTCCATCAAAAATGTCAACAAAAAAAGAAAAGAAAATATTACCGGAAAAAGAAAATTTGTTACTTTCTTACATATATTTTCTAAACACGAAACAAACATGTAAGATAGTTATTGGATTCGACTGCGACACTTTCCAGTCAAAAATAATATTTCATCGAAATGGCAAAAGATCTGTCCATGTCCTCTATGATGATTGGCACTCATTTTACAAAAAAGCCAAAATGTTGGAATCTGCTCGGATCACTAACGAAAATCAGCAACAAAGTGAACCTTTTTGCAACATTTTGGAATTCAATCAACAAGATAAAATTACTTTTGATACTCGACAAGAAGAGTATTGGAAATTGAACGAAATGTTGGATTTCATACAAGCTGTAATGTCATACAATAACAATGCTAGTGATACTATTGCAGAATACATTCATAAATACTTTACAAAATGTAAAGAAAAAGGAGTTATTAAACTATCACAGGAAGATTTTTACATACCAATGCAGTTTTCATCTTATCAATGTAATTATAGCAGACTATTCTATAAGGTGCCAATCTTTATGGCAGAACAAATATTTTGTTACTTATATAATTTGGATTTATGTAATGATTCCATAACATGTAATATTAATATAATACCAAAATAAAAAAACATTTTTTTTAAATCAAATTACATTTGTTTTTATTAAATACATTAAGATATTTATGCAATTTTTTACAGCACAACGTTTTTTATGAGTGTCAGATTTCAAATGAATTACACAGAATGATTCATAATTTTTTAATTTATCTAAAGGTGGTATTTCATCATCCAAATTAATAACCTGGGGTAGCAAATATTTTTCCAAAAACGTTTTCTTTTGAACTCCTTTTACATAAACTTTATCGTAAGACGAAAAACTTCCCATGATTGTAGAAATTTCACTGTAATTAATATTACCATCAATCCAATTCAAACCGTTGACATGTCTTAGGTTGTATGCGTTTTGCCCCCTTGCTGCTGAATCTAGTTTTTCCTGACGATACGGAGGTTTAAAGTGGTATAATTTTGAGATAATTGAGTTGGTATCAATCGTTGCCATTTCTTTTAGGTAAAGTTCATTATTACTTCCGACTATAAATTGTAGATCTGCTATTATTACATTTTGTGCCATGTTTCTTCGGTACATGTAAAAATAAAAGTGAAGTTTTATTATTTTAAACTCACGAATTTATATACAAAATTTTTATGTGTACCTACCTTTTTTTAACTGTTTAAGAAACCATAAGGAATTGTTTCAAAATTATCACGGCAAGCACGTTTCGTAAATGTAAAGCCAAATTTTTTCTTTTCATCTTCTGAAGTAACGTGAAAATGTTTCTTACGCTTAATTTTGTTTGGTGTTACGAAATACAAATTATTGCTTCCAAAAGGATCGGTAACTATTTGTTTCATGTGCTCAAAATTTAGTGATGTTCCATTTTTATTACTTGTTATTCCTTTACATTTAACAACTTCTCCGTATTTGTCAGTATCCGGGTTATAATAACGATATGAATAACTTTTGGGTCCTGTTGATACAAATTCTGTGCCGTAAACATTCTTTCCATATGATGTAAATTCATTAGTTAAATCTCCAATTAAAGTACCTGTAACAATAAAAAAATTGTTAGTAATCGCGCAAAAATGTATTTGTAGACATTTGACAACCTGTCTTTAAGTCATACTCATTATCAGTATGCTGAACAAAAATCATAGAATCCGTATCGCAATACAAAAGATTTTTTCCAATTTTGGTTATTTCATTATACAATAAGCATCGAGCATGCGCTGTCGTAAAAGCTCCAACTATTAAACATTGATTTTTGAGATTGGGATTCAATTCAGGATAATTGTATTTCCAGTTGATCCACACCTGGTGCTCGCTGGCAGTAAATATGTCCGATACTGATATACCGCTTGAATGTATTAAATTATGAAATTGTGTGATGGTTTGTACAACAGTTGTTGAATGACGGTCATTTCGTTGTATTAGTTTTCCCCAAAATGAATTTAATTTTAGTTTCGCCAGATTTCGTAGTGAAGGATTGAGAGCAATTTTTGATTTATCTAACATCACACCTTCATTTTCAAAAAAATCCTTTATGTATGCGTCTTGTTCAGATTTAGTTTGTATACCAGTTGGATAACCAGAACCCTCAGTCTTGTATTTTATAAAATAATTCATGTAGTCAGTAAAAAGTCCACCTGTTTTAGATATTGAATCATAAGTTTCGCAATCATAATGCCAAATTTCATGTATTTCTATTATTGTGTACCCGTATTTCACACTTAATTTTAATTCCATATCCGTCCATGTGCCAAAAAGCATTCTTTCTTTATCGTTGTGAGTACATTTATACAACACATTTTCCATTTCCGCGCAAGAGCGACATAAAACCATCAACATTTTGTTGTTAGCGCGGATTGGTAAGATTGGCAGCCATAAGTTTTGCGGTGGTAGAACCGCACATTTAATTAAACCGTCTATTTTACTGATATCATTTTCAAATTGTAAACATTCTTGAGAATTATAAATTTTAGGATGTCCTATTGGATATTTACAATTTTTGTTTACATATGGGTAGAGGGAAGTGAAGTCATAGTAGCAAATTTTTTCATTTGCTTGGATTTTATAGTATAATTTAAATACTTCGGTGCGACCTCCAAAAATAGCACCTCGAGCATCAATTGAGTTGAGTAAAATCAAAGAAGTATTTTTTAAATCAATTTTTATTTTTGGATTGATTTCTAAAAATTGTTTAAATTTACATTCCCATTCACAGCACACATTATATCCACTTTGTTTTAAAACTGCTATTTTGCACATAACATTTTCAAACCTAGCCTGCATTTTATACCCATGGACAACTAAATTTCTATCGAAGAAACAGTCTTCGCATCCATGGTAAAAACATCCTAAAAATTCATAAACCGTATTTGTGTTTGGATTAAAGCCGTCTACTGTAAAGTTGCAATCTGGTAAATCATATTCATATTTAATTTTACCACAGCTAGCTTGATTTTTGAATTCAAGCCACATTAGGCAAATTAAAGATTGATTTTTTTTTTACTATAATTGTTAATGGGAGTTACACCTAAGGTGTTTTCTTTTAGAAAATGTTTTTGGTATGCAGTCAAACAAGCTTATGCTAAAGTAAAGGTTTCAAAGAAAGGGTTAATATTCAATAATTGAAGGTAATCATTCATAAATTTTAAGCATCCCTGACGTAATACATTTACATCTTGGATGCAATATTTTATTAACTCTTCTCTGTTATTGTAAACATAATTTGATTTCTTCAAGTTGTTGTACCATAAATAAAATTTTTCTAGCTCATGTGAGTTAAAATTATTCAAAGCAAACATTTCAGTGCTTGGAATTTCTCCAACATAATTATAGTTTGCTTTCGTGTTAAATAAATAAGGATAATAACCTTTAACCTCATTTTTATCAAGACCAAAAGCTGAAGTAAATTTGGACAAAGGTATTGGTAAGAAATTAAGGGAATCTATAAAAATAATATTGTGATTAAAAGTTACTTTCAAAATTTTATTTCCTCCCATAATCGGTACCACTGGCTTATTTCTTTGTAAAAGTTCACTTACAATAAATTGCCCATCATAACTTTTGAAATTATGTGCTATACAACAAATTTTTCTTGATTGATCTGTAGTAATTTTTAAGAGAAAATTTACAAATTTTGTTATGCATGTTTCTTTAGCACAATTTTCAAAAATGTATATCCGTTTTTTACATTTCATGCATTCAAAATTACTTTCATTTTCCTTCCAACATAAATTGCAAACTAAGTGTGCAGCACATAAATTAGGTTCATGTAAAAATGCGGTCTTTTTTTTGTTTCTTGTGTACATTCTAAATCGAAAAAAACTATAAAGAAATGTTTAGGAGGATTTTTTTTATATTTTTGTATGTAACACAAGTGATCTTTTTCAACAAATTTTCCACATGTTGAACAATATTTTTCATCGCAGATATGTTTTCGTATTTGCAAATCAAAATATTTAAAACATTTCTGACAAATTTGTATTTGCGAACATACAGAAAAGTTTTTATAGGAATTTAATTTTTTGTGGTTTGCAAAACATATTTGACCTCTAAAACGACGGTTGCAATCCATACACTTTATAAAATTGTCATTTACAAAATCGCAAGGAGGATTTCTTAAGCAATATTTACATTCTAGTGGACAAATGTGGCTGTTGTCATACAATGTGAAACAAAATTTACATTCGTATTGTTTGCTAAAAAATTTACAAACATTTTTTATAGTTATAAAATGCTTCATATTTTCTAAATAAAACAAATTTATTCTTTTGAGGTTAGTATTGCGAAAAATAATTTTTTCGTTGAAATCTTTTTTATTTTTGTATAAAAATATATTATAATTTTTTAAATATTTCTGAAATTTAAAAATATCCCCAATGTCGCACTCATTTTTTTCATTAATATCTACTTTGGCTTTATTACATAACATTTTTACTTTACAGTTTAGTATTTTCGAATTTTTTCTTAAATATTTTTTTTTGATTGTATCACTAACTTGATCAGCTAGAATCTTACCAACCCATATAGATCGCGGTAAACATGTATTATCATTAGTTTTCCCTTTATCAACAACACTTCTTCCTTTTTTTTCTAAAATTTCAGTATCTGATAAAAATGATATTTTAACACGCCCCTTTCCTGATGGTACTTGCACAATTGTAGCGGATATTTCTAATAAATCAGTAATCATGTAATTGGTATTTGATTGGGAAACCGATGAAAACAAATCTAAAATGGAATTGGAATCTAAAGTTTCAATTTTTTTAAAACTCAAACCGATGGGTTTTGTATTTTCCATGCTTGGAATAGCTATTTTGAGTCCAATTAAATCCTGTTTGTCACGACCTTGTGTTACAATCATAATTAATTTTTTGAAACACTTATTCAAGTGGTCAAACAAAGATTCCATTTCATCGTCAAAGTCCTTAAATTTAAAAGTTATTTCCTTAGTTATTACACCAAATTTTTTATTGAACTTTTCTATTTGGTGTATAACGTTTACCAAATTTGAACCTTCTCCTTTTTGTATAATTTCGTTTTCCAAATTATTTTGAGGAATGTTTTCTGCTTCCGAAATTGAATCAATGTTTTCCCCGACCTCTTCTTCCAAATGGTTGGACGCAGGCTGCTCAGCATTTCTGTTCCTTAGAATAAAATTGTTTGTGAAATCGGTCACAAACTCGGAAAATTTAATAAAAAATGTTTCTATTAAATTTATCTAAAATAAAAAAATTTAATTAATACAGAAAATGTAAGTTTTTTAAAATTAATTTATTTACCGGATCCATTTTTTTAATTTGTCTGTTTTGTAATTTATTTTTTTCTAAAAAAAAGTAAAATTTTAAACTAAGATATTTCAAAATTTGGTTTTTACTTTTATATTTAAGAATTTGGTAATTTCAGGGAAAAGTGGAAAAAAAAAATTTCACATCAATCTTATGTGCACTAAACATTATTTTATTTTTTGAAGTACTAGGTATATTGTAACAAAATACTATTATACTTTATTTTTAATAAAGATTTTTAATATTAATAAACAATTCAATATATTTTTACAAAAATCACCTTTTGTGTACTGGAAATCCTTTTTTTCTGCGTGAAAATTAAATATAAATTTTTATTTTTATTTTCTTTTTTTATTCCTTCTTTTTTTAACTTTATTTTTTTTATTTTTCTTATTTTTTTCTGTTTTTGTACTTTTTTTATATTTTGTTTTCTTTTTTTACTTCGGTTTATTCATTTTTATCACTTATTTTTAGTTCGGAAAAAGCTTTCCATTCTTCTTCCGTAAAATCTTTAAAGTAATTTTTTCTTTCCTCATCCGTGTGAGGAAGCTGTTTTATATCATGATTGTTTCTTTTAAAACATTCATCTAACTCTTTCCAGGCTTGCAAAAGTATTTTTTTTTGCTCTGGAGTTAGTTCATCAAACATTTTTTTTTAAAAAAAAGCACAAATAATTTGTCTCACAAATTTTATTTCTTTAAAACTTCAGTAATAATTTGAAATAAAATAATAATTTAAAAATTACTGAACACTTTTTTAACAAGACCGTTCAAGCAACTTTTTTAATAAGAAAAAGTAACGTTTAATCAACTTTTTTAATTAGAATACCGTTCAGCCAGACTCAGCTGAACTTTAAACTTAGGTTGTCTTTTGTAGTATTCTACCAAAATTAGTTGACTTCGTAAAATCAAAATAATACTGATATTTAAAAGACAAAAATCCTACTGCTTTTATACCAAACATTTTTCTTAACTTAATTGGGGTATATTAATTCCATTTAAGAAAAAATTATTTTTTTAAGGAGGGAAATCACAAATGTAAATTAAACAAATCGATTAGAATACACATAATTTATAACATTTAAAATTTTTTATTCGTATTACAAAAACACACCATAAATTTTAATGTTGCATAAAATAATTAACCATTTCCAGTTTTTTTGCATCTTGAAGCACCTTTGTAGTATAAAAAGACATCTGTTCTAAGGAATAAGCATAAAACACTTTTAACACTTAAGAGCGTTCGATAAAAAAAAAATTAATTCCGATTTTTCTGAAATGGTAAGTTATTCTAATCCAAAAAATTTTATTTGTATTTTTAATACATTATAGAAAAATCTAACTTTTATTTTCTTTTCAAAACTAGAATTTCAACGAATTGTTAAAAGAAGCGTCAAATGTGTCATCATACAAGCTTTGATGAAAAGCGAGGACTTGGAACTTCACAAGGTTAACAGTATAACAAAAGCCGTTGTTATTAAAACTAAATATGGGAAGAAAGTTCTACTCGAAACAGACACCCACCAATATTTTTTACCGAGCAGATACTCTGCATTTATTACTGTCAAGAAAATAACGGATTACACCATATCTCCTAAGTTAAAAATGGTCATGACGGGGCGAGACGATACGGAATTTCAAACACCAATTTTGAAATTCTTTGAAGAGGAATAGAAAGCTGATTTTAATTTTGTAATATTTTAAGGTAAAATCTAAAAAAGAATAAAATACATTTTTTTTAACCTTAAAATTAAATAATAATCACTAATTCATATTTTAATGCAATAAAAAACTTAAAAAATGAAAAATTTGTCTTTTTTTTATAAAATTTACAGCAATATTTTCAGGTTCATTATTTTTGTATTAAAAAAAACAAACATAATGCATGCAGATATTATCATCTTTTTTTTATAAATGTTAAAGGCTAACGTTATCGACTACCTCTTACCGCCTGCAAAATAAAAAAAAAAATATCTCTTATATCTTAATGCAAGAATTACATTGAAAAGAAGTTTTTGCTTTAAATATTTTCATAATTTACGTTTTCTTAATATAGGTACACTTTCAGTTTAATTTAAAAAAATCATAACTAATCTAACTTACTTTTAAATACTACATTTTTTATTCAGGTTTTTTTTCTGTTCATTTTGTGATTCTTTTTTTACAATTTGATTTTTGTTACAAAAGCTTTCTTGTTTCAGCTTGTTCATCAACAACAACGTGGTTTTGTGCATATTACATTGCGATGCATATGTTTGTTTTTTTAAAAATTATACATTATCAGCATCGAAACTTTGCTGACATTCCATTGCTATTCATATTGCTATTTTATTTGAATTTGTATTGATGTTTTTAGCACTTTTCCAAAAAATTTTTTGAAAAAAGTGCTTATTAGTTTCACTCTGTCCGTCCGTCCGTCCGTCCGTCCGTCCGTGGACACTTTTTTTGTTTACAAAACTTCTACACCCTTTAAGATAGAAAGCTGAAATTTCATACGTACATAGATCTTTACTAGAAACTTATTTCCGTAGAACAAAATTTTTACCTATCTCCCCCCCCTCTAGAAGTTATACCCCCCCAAAACCCTAAAAATGGCCTTTTTTAAATATTTGTTGCAATGAAACCATAAGCATTTTTGAAATTTTGCAAACGCAGAAAGGCAGTGGCTTGCTTCCCCTAGCGCGATATACTATAGTTAAACTTTAGAAAAACAAAATGGCCGTACAAATTTACCGTTATCTAAAGTCCTTTTTTTCCAAATTTTTGATGTAATTTTTCTTCTAGACCCCAGCTTGTAGAAGTTTGAAATTTTAGGAGCTCTTAGACATTAACAAATAGTTCATTTCGTTAGAAGAAAATTTTTTTCCATCTCCACCCCCTCTCAAGTTATCACCTCTTGAAATTTGTAAAATTTGAATTTTTGACACCTTATATTTCCGAAACCGCAAGCTTTTCCAAATTTTTATAATAGCAAAAAGCTAACGGTAAATTCCATGAAATTAAAAAATATAATTATTTCTCTTAACTCACACAATTAACCCTTAAAATCGAGCATTATGTTAACACCTTTTTATATTAATTTTTGCTTTATTTCAAACACTGCATATATGCGTCATCCTAAATATATGCAATTCTAGAAATAGTTTTGTATATGAATGAAAATAATTTTAATAGTTTGATAGGTATACATAGACTGTATTTAAAAGCAGAATTTTCACTTGTTGAAGGGAAAAGTGCTACAATACAAACCATTGGTTTGACCCAACTTTATTATTTTCGCGATATCTCTCTTATTATGCTTTCTGATCGACATTTCAATGCATGCAAACTTGCATTGTAATTTATTTTGTTGTTTTTTTCGCAGTTTCTCTCTTTTTTTTAATTCTCACTAAATGCATTGCTGTTAATTTTTATTTTTTATTTTATCGTTTTTGTTTTTAATAGCTCGAGCTTTTTTTTTTGTATATTGGATTGTTCGTAGAAGTGCTACCGGGAAATAGCCTTTCATTCACTCACGTTATTTTTATATATGAAATCAATAGGAGAAGTACTATTATACTACTCACGTGATGTTTACGTTGGGTCTCAGTCATGTTCGCACGACACGATGCTGTCGTCCTGACTGGGTCGTGGCTAAGTGACGGATTCTTTAGTAGTGAACTTCACTCACTTGATTTTGATGGTGCATTCTTATCGGTGTTAGGTCTTCCCCGATGTCTGAAGATGTCCCGGTTGTACCCCTTGGTGTCTTCGAGACCTTGTGGGTTGTGATTGCTCTAGGACGCTCCAACATGTGTATTTTAAATTGTCTGTGCGCAAAGAGGTTAGGCTTTGGGTCATTGTCGAATCAGATTTGTTCAATTTTTTATAGTATAGGACCATTGGATAGTTTTCTTGTTTCGGACAATTCTAATTTTCCTACTGCCGTTTGGTCACTTCCGGATTCTTAGAAATTTTTTTGTGGTCTCAGGCTGTGCTCATGACTATGAGACTCTTTTCCTTGATGGCGTTCACTCTTCAAATTTTATCTTTCATCTTTCCAGTTTCTTGGTTCGACCTCAGCTGAGCCTGATATAATATCAAACTTTTTTGCTTCACATTTTTCTGGCCTTTTTGTGGTTAGTGGGAACTTTTCAGTTGATGAATTTTATTTCGAGTCGATATAGGAAATTTTCGGGCTCTAATAGTTTTAATAAAAGTGGAACAGTTATTATGAGGCTGTCGTCTCACAACATTTGTTATCTTTTAGTTATGATTGCTCTTCAGGTCCTGATGGGGTTCCTGCTATTTTTTTGCAGAAGTGTGCTTCGACTCTTGCTGGTACACCCAGTTTCCTTTACAATTTGTCGCCTCGTAGTAGATATTTAAAGACGATTGAAAGAATTATTTGTAATTCCAGTCCATAAGGGGGTTCGCGTAATTTAATTAGTAATCATAGGCCCATTCCTCTGCTTTTCCTAAGGTCTTCGAGAAAATACTGTATGAATATTTGTATTCTTATTATGGGCCATATCAGCACGGTTGTCAGAGAGAGGTCTGTCGTAATTAACTTGGTGGAATTTGTTTCTGAAACTATGACTTCTTAAGTTGGATGGTCAGGACTATATAAAATTTACTGATATAAGTGAGGCACTTGAAAATTTTCTATTCTATTCTAACTTTTCTAGCTATCCTTTTGAAACTGAGGGGCATGAGCTTTTCTTCTCGTAGTTTGTCCTGGGTTTCCAATCAATTGTCTGGTAAAAGTTGTTCGATACAGTTTCGTTCCTGTCTCTCGGATGAGTAAATGGTTAATGAGCAAATTCTGGAGAGGGTTGCTCAAATTCGTGATCTAGGTGTTACGTTGGATTGCAGGCTCGATTTTAAAACTAATTTCAATTTGATGGTTAATAATATTTGATGGTTAATTTTACTCTTGGTAGAATTCGCCTTATTAACCAATATCCAATATTATCATGAAATGGTGCGGGGAATTTAATGATCCTTTTGGGTCAAAACATCTTTATATTGCTTTCGAGAAGCCAGTTTTAGAGTTCGTATGTCAGGTTTGGTCTCCCCTTCGTAATATTAATATAGATCGTATAAAGACTGTGCAGTGACGTTTCTTTCATTTGCTCTTCGTGGTATGGATTGGTCAGATCCGATATAGTTTTCATTGGTTCTGATATCTTCCGCTTTTATTAGGTCGAATATCTTTCAAAGAGAATTCCAGTAACTTGAGGTCGGTCAAGCTCTTCAATGTGCCGCTTCATAGAAATGCATAAACAGGTGATGTGTATATTACGAGAAGTTAACTTGCTTTCGTTTGTTTTTTGTACGAACGTAAATAAGAAGTTGCTTAAAGCCAGACTTTACAGTAACATTGACTTTATTTAATTTATTCTCAATTTGTGTGACGTTTTCTATTGTGCTGTTTATTTTTTAATTTACCTATTAATCTTAAATTTTTACTACTAATATTATGTTTTTCTCCACTTTTCCGTTTCCCCTCCCTTTCCAGCTGTAAATTATGACAATTTTAGTTATGGTTACTGATAGCCACGTTTGTTGGCTAAGTGACGTTTATTTCGCTATACTAGATGCTTGTAATAAGAGGTCGTCTGATATAAAAAAAAATATGTCCAGTGCATCTGGCATTCTATTTGCGTCAGTGGGCCAGTATGTTAGTTTACTAGTTGAGCGGATATGACAACTTTGACAATTTACTACTGCTTTCAATTCTTTTCCTTCTGATATAATCAATATTCGTGTGATATGTTTGACATTCGCGCGAATGTTACATCCTAATACGAATGTTTGTCCCAGTTTCTGCGGTATTTTAATATAATCAGTCTTTTTCAGGTTGAATTTGTTAGGTAAGAATATTGAACCACTCATGAGTTTCCGTTTTTCGGTTTTTATTTCAATTGCCGTTAGTTAGCATCTATTATATGCTATTTCATCTTTTATATGCTATTAAAATATATGCTATAATATATAATATATCGTTCCTAACCTTTAATTGACTATTTAGATATCGACTCAAGTGAGTACAATATTTTTTTATTTTTAGGTACATTTGATCCGTCAGTTAAGTTTCCGAAAATAAACAAATATCTATGACATGCGTTATGAGAAATACTTCAATTTCTTTTAGTTTTTTATACAGTTCACGTTCCAGGTGGTGATTTATAATTGTTAATTAATCATTTTTATTTTGTAGTCATATTGTATTATGTAGGTAATTTTCGATGTTATCTAGTGTATGTGTTAAATTACTGATTACATTATAAATACTGTTTAGAGCTTCATTGAAATCATTTTCTTTTGTGTTTGGATTTTTTTACTGCCTGTGCATTATATTATCTCTTTTACGACTTCCTGACTTGCATCTTTTGAATTGTGATATTAGATTTATGCTCTTCAACGCTTCTATTTTCATCTTCATGTTGCTTATGTAGTTTATGATATACATTTTTTCTGTTTTCAGTGTTCTCAAATGTTAACATAAACAATGGTAATATATTAATATATTCTTTATAATTCATTTTTTTTACTATATGTGTGTAATCATAAGCTCGTGACCTATAATATACAAGGCATGTTAAAATTTTTTTATTTGTGTCTATAGAATAAGGGTTTACTGGTTTTACAAAAAATTAAACTATAGCACATCTTTAGTCCATATATAAATTTCGTACGGGAAGGCTGTGTCGCTCAGCGACAATATAATTTTTTTGTTGTTTAAAATTTAATTTTAATTTAAATTTAGTGAATAATTATATTAATTTTTATTTTAGTGAATAATTATAGCAATTTTTATTAATATAATTATTCACTAAATTTAATTCTTATTAAATACAAAGACGATTTATAATTTATAAATTTTTTCTTTTGTTCGTAATATTTATATGTTCGGTATGAAACAAAGGCGTATTTTGAAGAAGTAGTACAAAAGTTTATTTAAGAAGAAAAAATGACTCAATAAATTAGTTAAATTTGTCGTGTTTTTGAAGTTTTTATTATATTCATATTTAAATAAAATATAATAAACATTTGATTACCTATATGAAGGTAATCAAATGTTTTATTATATTTTATTTAATATAAATAGAAATGCTTCGAAACTGTTGCGTCAAAGAATGCAGAAGCAATAGAAAAAAGGAGAACGTAAATGCTATACCTACATTTGCTTTGCCAAAGAACAAGATCACTAGGGATAAATGGATACAAGCGTTACAAAAAAGGGATACAAGCGTTTTTTATGCAAATATGTTATGTAGTTAATAAAAAAGAGTAAATTCAAAATTACAACTGTTTTTTAAAACAATTGTTTTATGTATTTACTATTTTTGTTTTACCTAAAAAATGTTTTGTTACCTATAATTTATTATTCCAGTTTGTAAGAACAAGAAATTTAATTTTGTTATTATTTATATGAAATAAAATAAATTCTGTATATATTTTGTATTTAATCGTTTTTATTTTCGACACATCCCAAATCATCGTGGTGACATTTCCGATTTATTCGAAAATTCCTAATATAAAAAATATTTCTTAGAAAAAAAGGACGATGATCAATTTTCAATATACCTTATGTACGTATTAGTAAATTGTGTATTATGAAGTCTTATATAAAGAGGTCTGTGATTAAATGCACTCACTATTCTCTTTCCAGTAATTCCTTTTTGATTTCACCTGGATCACACGATAGGTGAAGGTGCCTGACCATTAGAGGTCTGGTCTGTTTATTTTCGCGTAATTTATAAGCTATATTTGTCCTGGCATTTAACGTTCTCCTTATTTTTGTAGTTGAAAACCGTGGTTATATTTTTGTTTTTTGAAATTAACAGTGACGGAATATTTGTATCCTTTTTCTTTATATTTTTTTATTTTTTGTTAACATCCAGTCTGTTTCTTTTTGTTTTGTGTCATTGATTATAATTGGTTCTATTGTTTTTGTGTGTTTTGTCCTTTAACTTATTTTCCAAAGATTTAATTATTGTGAGCCTAAATTGCCTGAATATTTTGCCTAGCACAAAGTATAGAAAATATAAATTTATATTCAATAATATAAGATATGCCTACTGTGAATACATTGTCATTTCTAATTTAAAGTTCACATAAAAATTAAATTTATTAGAGTAGATTTTTTAGAGAAATGGGTGAACGCACAAAACGACAGCATCTTTGGTAAGTGAAAACGCAAGGCAGCAATATTTTTAATATGTACATAAAATATTGTCAAAAAGGATGTGTCTTGTACTGTAAAATAACCTTAAATGCTTCGAATATAACATTTTATATACTGATATGTCGTACAAAAGCTTGTCAATAAAAATGAAGATTATATAATATGAAAAAAGCTCTGATGAAAATTTTTTATTTTGTTTTGTCATTTCAGCTTAAACTTCCAAACTTACCTGTCACGTTAAGTCGTTAACACAAATTCGAATATATATATTGTAAAGTGTGATTTACTAAATCGCAATGTAAATTTAGTGAAATTAATAAAGACGAACAAAATTAATAAAAGTAATTGATTTACTTGAAAAAATGTTAATCGTGTAAAATATTTTATTATTATAAATATATGTAAGAACTTACTGACGTTGTTTTAAATTATTCAATAGAATGAGAGTTATTAAAAATGTGATGTATATTCTCTATTGATTTTTCAAGATTTGACTATCAAAATTTCTTAGAATAAAAATTCATACAAGCGCCTTTCTCTCATGATTAAAAAAATACATCGTACAGCATTTAATTCGTCATTTTTTTAATTTTCAAATTTTAAAATAAACAAGAATATATTTTATAACATTTCGAATTAAAAAAAGGGGGTTTTCTATAATGAAATGTTTCATGCAATATACATAAGTATGTACATACATATAGCCTAAAACCAAAAGACAAGATTAACAAAATATTTCATTTATGAAAACCAACAAACAGAATATTAATTACAAAATCATGAAAAATATGTTGATTAGCATATTCATCGTAGATTTAAAATATGTAGCTCCTTTATCGAATGATAATAAGTTAATTATAATGAGTATCCACTCATTTAAATGGCATAAGTTATATTTATTCTATCTTTAAATATTTTACAATATTTCTTGCAAAACTTTTGATTTTCAATATTTTTACAGAATCAATGGGAGATCATCTAAAAGTATGTCCTAGACTAGTTGATTATTTGGCTATAGTCGGAACAAGATTTGCTCCAACTGGAAGGTTAGACAAAAACTCATCTCATGTGTTGGTAATGAAAAATTACAAAAAACAATAATGAAAATAAAAAGGTATATTTTTCTAGGTTCCACAACTTTTACGTCGATATCCTCCGATCGATCATGATGATTTTCCTTTACCGCTGGACGTTGTATTTTTTTGCCAACCAGAAGGTTGTACAACAATTGACTCTACTAAAAATGCTATTAGGGGAAACAAAACATTTGTTTTTACCTTAACAGATAAAGATTCAGGTTCTTAACTTTTAATATATTTTGTTGAATACATACAATAATTATTTATGTGGTTGCAATTTTCATTATTAATTTTGCAAGCTTGTAAAATAATTTTTTTATTTATTTTAAAATGTATTTTTTTTTTTTAGGAAAAACGCGATACGGAATTTGTGTAAATTTTTACAAGGACATATCAAGGAGGGCAATGAAAAGTTTTAAATCAGATTTTAAATCACAGTCTACCAATCCGTTTGAAACTGCTAATATAAAAGATTACAGATTCGATAATCCATGCAGTCGCATTAAAAAGGAAAGAAAATATGGAAAAAACAAATGTTTCGCACTTACATCATTGTGTATAATCTCACACCATCCATTCTTTACAAAATTTAGAGATTGCTTATTCTCTTTTAAGAGCATTGTTGATGCTTATGGTGAAATTATTAACTCTAAAAAAGCAGAATCTACAAGAGAAAGAAGAAGGTACTATTTAATTGGGTTTGCTTATGTAAATTTAAATTAGTAAATATTTGCTCAAATAATAGAGATATTGGTTGGACTTACTTAATGGGGTATATTGATAGCCCGGAAGCTCCTGGAATACTACGTGAAGTCCAAGAAATTGAAATTTGGATATATAAATTACTATCAGCAGCTGCTCCTGTTCCTGGGTCAACACTTGTTCAGGTAATTTCACAAAAAATTTTTTTAATGCTCAATTTTTTTCCATATTTTATTTTAGGTTGAAAACTTACCTAATCCAGTTCAAGAAACTCTTTACTTTGCGCTACCTGATCATACAAGATTTTTTTTGGTAGATTACCCACTTCATCTTCCTATTGAGCTGCTAGGAGTTGAAACATGCTTGAAAGTTTTAACTTTGATACTCCTAGAAAACAAAGTTTTAGTTGTATCTAGAGATTACAATGCTCTTTCAATGTCTGTGTTGGCATTTGTAACATTACTTTATCCACTTGAATATATGTTTCCAGTTATTCCATTATTACCAACATCAATGAATTGTGCAGAACAGTTATTATTAGCTCCAACACCCTTTGTTATAGGCGTACCAGGTTCATTTATCGCTCAAAAAACAAAGCATTTCAGGTTAATTTTTTAACAAATGTTAAGAACATATATTGTTGGAAAACAATGTCTTCCCGAAGTAAATGCATTGAAATGAATATTTTTTTAGGCTCCCCGACGATATATGGATTATTGATATGGACACAACCAAACTAACTACACCGGCAGAAAATTTTGATATACCTTCTTTACCTGAACCAGAAGCGGCTAATTTAAAAGTAGAATTAAAGCAAGCACTTACTGGATTAACAACAGAGCCCGCAAAACTTTCAAATTCAAATCAGAAAAATAAGACTACAAAAAAATATATATCGGGGAAGGAACCTCAAAATGCCGAAGAAAATCGCATAGATACTGTGGATTTAGCTGTTCGAGTTGCAATGGTACATTTTGTAAATTCTAAGATATTCTGTGTATGTATATAATATATAACAAAATATGTCATTTTGCTTTATAGGTTAGATTTTTCAATTCACAAAACATGTTAGCTAACTTTTCCGAACATACACGGACATTACGCTTGTATCCAAGACCCGTTGTTGCATTTCAAATAAACAGCTTTCTTAGATCTCGTCCTAAAGGATCACAATTTTTAAATAAATTCTCCAGAACACAAGCTGTTGAATATTATGCTGAGTGGTCATTGACTCCTAAAAACGTAGCATTCTTACGTGTACAAACTGGTATTACTGACCCTACACAGGTAATTTCCCACTTAAGACTAAATAACTTCTTTTAAAACAATTGTCGTTGCAGATAGGAGACAAATTAAGACATTTTTCTCAAAATCTTAATCCAATATATTTCAACATATTCAGTGAAAGTTCTTTAATGAAAAATATTGTGGCTGTACTAGAAAATTTAGAGCAATCTGTGACAGATGATAGTGAGTCCGAATCTGATGATGCGGAAAGTACAAGCTCTTCATTTTCATCTTTAAGTGATGTTACAACTGACATATTTTCTGAATTTCCAATAAAGATTCAAGATGTGTTTATTGACACTGCATCAAAAAATATGAGCGACAAGGTAACATTAAAAATATTGCAAATTAAATTCATGCTTTTTGCATAATACCTCTTCGACAATTTAAGTCTCGAACTCGTTAATTACAGCCTTATTGTTTCACTTCATTTTTGCATATTTCATTTCAAAACAACATCAAGGCTCAACTTTTTGAAGATCTATTTTCTTGCTATTATAATATAGCATTTTCAGATTAAATTAACTAACAATAATTAAAAAGTTTAATTTATTTCGCAAAAAGATTAATTCAATTCGCAAATGGTTTAATTCAATTCGCAAAAGGGTTAATTCTATTCGCAAAAGGATTAATTCTATTCGCAAAAAGTTTAATTCCACTCGCAAAAACGTTAATTTAATTCGCAAAAGGGCTAATTTAATCTGAAAATGCTATATATTGCATAATTTTAGAAGAAATCTTATAGCAACAATTTTCAATTATTTAAAAAATTGATTTAAAAAAAAACCTCCACGTTCTTTTTCATTAAAGATTTCAATAAATGCTACACTACAAAAAAAAAAAAAAATAGTGCAATTTGAAAAAATGTACATTTGATGTTAACAAATTTGCTAATTATGATTGACATGTCTCCCACAATGCATACTTCTTATATAATCACATATATATCTGAATATTTTTACTGTATTAATTAAATTTATACGCTTCATAATTCATAAAAATCATTGCATATATGAATTCGAAAGGTAGAGACGATAGTACAATCGTATTAATACCTGTCGGCAGTCATAAAATACACATGCAATTTTACAAATCCATTCACAAAAAAACAGGGCCTTGATTTTTTGTAATGTCAAGGAACGTACTCACAGATATCTTTATGTACAAAGACTGCCTAATACCATAAGTATCTTTATTCTCAAGACTTCGTAATACACAATTTTCTAAAACATACATACGGTATATTCAAAATTGATCATCATACTTTTTGTTAAGAAATACATACATATATTCTTATATTAAGTATTTTTGTATGAATTAGAAATGTCTTTGATTAAAGTATCATATTTTTTTCTATAGACTCTTTCCAATATAAAACAACGACTGTCTCTTAAGTTATTGGATGACTATACTCAATATTTTCACATTAAAAAAATTGAACATCAGATTCTCATCTTTATCATTAATTAATTAAACTGTTTGACTTATTAAAACCATATTTTTACAATTTTTATTTTGTACATTTTGTATAGTTGCGACTTTTATAACGCCATTATTTTCATCATTATTTTAATTATGGCTAATTTTTAAAATTAGATGTATATACACAACAGGCTTTTGATTAATTGAGACATTCTCTTTCTTACATTCTACACCTTTATATAACACTAATGTGTATGCATTGCAACCCTTGCAAGTATTGCGTATGTAGTTTTGAAATTGTGTTCCATTCCGTGTCTGAGATATTTTAAGTTTACTTTTTCTTCAAAAACACACCCGTAATATACATATAGATATGTTTTTATACCCTGCACTTCGTGAAGGGTATATTAATTTTGGTATGGAGTTTGTAACTACTTGAAAGAGTCATCTGCGATAAACACATATATATATATTCTTACTCAGCGTAAAATTCTGCGTCGATTTAGACATGTCCGTCCGTCCGATCGCACGATAACTCAAAAACGAATAATGCAATCGACACCAAACTTTAACAAGTTTTTTCTTTTGTCAAAGCCTATTTATATTGGACTAATTCGGACAACGGGTTCGGGTAGCTGGCATACAACTCAAAGAGTTTATTTTAAATATTTCAAAAACTAATAAAGCTATAAATATAAAATTTTGTGTACATGTGTCCAATTATATTCTACATATGCTCTAAAAATTATAATGAGATAGCTGCACCGGTTCGGGTGGCTGCCATACAACTCCAACAGCAAATTTTTTATATTCGGCAAAATAAAAAGTCAGATTCATGAAACTTGGCAGTTGTGTGTCCGATTATAGATCACATATATTTGTGAAGTTTTAGTGGAATTGCTTGACAGATTCGGGTACTTGCCAAACAATTTTAAAAGCTTATTTTAAATATTTGGAAAAATAATAAAGTCAGATTCATGAAACTTGGCAGTTGTATGTCGAGTTATAGGTCAGATATATTTCTGAAGTTTTGGTGGAATTGCTTGACAGGTTCGAGTAGATCCCATACAAGTCTAAAAGCTTATTCTTAATATTTGGAAAAATAATAAAATCAGATTCATGAAACTTGGCAGTTGTGTGTCCGATTATAGATCAGATATATTTGTGAAATTTTGATGGAATTACTTGACAGGTTCAGGTACTTGCCATACAACTCCAAAAGTTAATTTTATATATTTGGAAAAATTATAAAGTCAGATTCATGAAACTTGGCAGTTGGATGTCCAATTATAGGTCAGACATATCATGAAGTTTCTATAGAATGATTTCACAGGTTCAAGTTATTGCTACACAATAACGAAAGGTGCAGGGTATAATTTAATCGGTTTATACCGACTGAAACGTTTTTACTTGTTTTCCTAACATTTTATAAGATAAAACTTAAAATAAGAAAAGCTCTTAAAAATAATTACGAAGTCGGACATAATTAAACAAATAATTAGTTCCAAATAATATCCTAAAATAATAATTGAGATCTAATATCTTTTGAGTAATTTCTTTTAGAACCACGCTTTGAGTTATGTCGCATAAAATTTTAAAATAGCTTTGACAATAAGCACTTTAAGCGATCAATTACTGTATATGCATAAAATAATTCGCTACTAAAATGCATGAACGTATGTATTTGGATTTTGTAATACCTGCGAATAAAATGAGTGAATATATAATGAGTTAACACTAATACTATATAGAATAATACGTATAGCATACTATTTCTATGGAAAAAGTCACAGGTTCGAACCCTGAAAAATGCGATTTGCCAGATGAACTTTTTTTATTGGTAATTTTATTTTTATTAAAATGATAAAACCCTTTCAAATCACTATCAGCGAGTTTCCGTTCTAAATATTTTTTTTAAAATACCCTATTTGTAAAAAGTTTGCAATAGAAATGCCTTTTATCCCACTTCTCTAGTCTTTCTAGAAATACCCGTACTTTTTGACATTTGAGAAGTAGCTACATATATATAATGTAAAAAATGATGGCTTTTGAAGAGTTATACGAAATATGAATAAAGTATAGAATTATAACGGGAAGTTCAGGGTGTAGCCTGGTGCGTAACGTGGAAGTCTGATAAAAAAAAGATTATTGAATCGATGCTTGTCTGGACATTGTCGTATTTTCCTTTTTTGGATTATTTTAAATATTTTTTTTTTTAATTCTATTTAAATTTTTTGTTTTATTTTTTTTAATATATAACATGTAAACTATATATATATAGCTACTTCACAGGTGCCAAAAAGTACGGGTACTTCTAGAAGGGCTAGAGACATGGGTCAAAGGCATTAGATAGAGTTTTGTCTCCAAGGTCCCAGAAAAAACTGATATTGGAACTTTTTAGCCCCGAAATAGCTCTATTTTAAAATTTTCTGAAAAAATTTTTGTATAACAAAAGCACGTTTTTCTTTTATACTTTTTATAATTAGAAACACAAACCAAGAAATAAATGATACGTTTTACGATTTTATTAGAAACACAAACCGGGAAATAAATAATATTTGAAAATATAATGATCTCACATATTTTTGGTTCGGAAAATCGAAATTATTTTAACGTAAATAAATGTCAGCTTTTGTCAAAGACATCAGATGTTTTGCGGCATCTGAATAATAATGCTTCATTTGTGTTGTTTTCAATATTATGTTTCGTCACTAGGCTTTAAAAAAATATACGTACAGAATATAATATATGTACGTATGTAGTTAGAATTTTATTTTTATTGTTCCAAGCGAAAAACTGTAAAATGCTAAATTTTAATACATTCATATGTACATACATATATTTGAATAAAATTATTATTTTGTTTTTGCCTAAACCTTTTCTTTATTTGAAAAATTACATTCATATGTACATACATACATACATATATTTGAATACAATTATTATTTTATTTTTGCCTAAACCTTTTCTTTATTTGAAAAATTTATTTCTATACGTTCAACCGCAGTTTTAAAAAAATAGGTATACATTCGTAATTATGTATGTTTATGCATTAATCGAAAGCATTAATTCCACCCGCCCTCCCCCTTCACCCCCTCCCAAGATGCTTTGAAACCGTTTTTACAAAATAGTACTACATATGGCAGGGGAAATTTTTTATTTACTTTTGGTTGTACAAATATTGTATATAAATTCATATTTGGAAGTGTGAGTTATAACTAAAAGTGATCACTTTTTTAAGAAAATTGTAATGTTTTAATAAAATATACATTGTTTTATAATAAGTATGTATGTACGTACGCATTTAGTTATGTATTCTTTTCGCGATCTGCTGCAAAATGTATTAGTAAGCTAAACATGTAAGTGTACATTAAACTTCTTGACAATATATTTTTAGGGCAAAATTTTATAAGAAAATGTTATTCTATTGCATTAAACTTTTTACAAATAGGGTATTTTCAAAAAATAATATTCAGAACAGAAACCCGCTGATATTGATTTGTAAGGGTGAAGCTTTTTCAATTTTAATTTAAAAAAAATAAAATTATCAATAAAAAAGAGTTCAACTGGCAAATCACATTTTTCAGGGGTCGAACTTGGGACTTTTTGCATAGAAATCGTATGCTATACGCATTACCCTATATACGTTAGGATTAGTGTTAACTCATTCTACCGTCACGCGTTTTATTCGCATGTATTATAAACTGCAAATTCATACGTGCATGCATTTTAGTAGCGAATTATTTTATGCGTATATAGTTATTTATCGCTTAAAGTGCTTATTGTAAAAGGTAGTTTACGATTTTATGCGATATAACTCAAAACGAGGTTCTAAAATAAATTACTCAAAAGGTATGAGATCTTAAAAGAACTAATTATTTGTTTAATTATGTATTTTTTGGTAATTTTTTTTAGAACTTTTTTTATTTTAAATTTATCTTATTATTTATTAGAAAAAACCATATCTATATGTATATTACGAGTGTGTTTTTGAAAAAACAAAGTAAACTTAAAATATGTCAGCCATAGAATGGAACACAAATTCAAAACTACACGCATAATACTTGCAAGGTTTGCAATGCAAGCAAACACGACTAGTTATATATATATAGCTACTTCACAGGTGCCAAAAAGTACGGGTATTTCTAGAAGGGCTAGAGACATGGGACAAAAGCATTAGATAGAGTTTTGCCTCCAGGGTCCCAGAAAAATCTGACATTGGAACTTTTTAGCCCCGAAATAGCTCTATTTTAAGATTTTCTGAAAAAATTTTTGTATAACAAAAGCACGTTTTTCTTTTATACTTTATATCATTAGAAACACAAACCGAGCAGTAAATAATATTTGAAAATATAATGATCTCACATATTTTTGGTTCGAAAAATCGAAATAAGCTTGATGTAAATAAACGTATCAAAGCCACAAAACATCTGATGTCTCTTATCAAAAACATCAGATGTTTTGTGGCATCCGAATATTAATGCTTCATTTGTTATTGTTTTGAATATTATGTTTCGTCAGCAAGCTTTAAAAAAATATACATAGAGAATTTACGTACGTATGTATCTACCTAAAATTTTATTTTTATTGTTCGAGCGAAAACCTGTAAAAAATGCTAAATTCTAATACATTCATACGTACATACATATATTTGAATAAAATTATTGTTTTGTTTTTGCCTAAACCCTTTCTTTATTTAAAAAATTTATTTTTGTACGTTTACTCCCATGATTTAATATTATGTGTTTAAAATTTATTTCTATATGCTAAACCACAGTTTTGAATATTATTCAATTCATATAGAAAGTTTAAAAAAAATTACTTAGGAAGCTTTAAAAAAAATGTACATACATACATATGTACCTAAAATTTTTGCGATTCTTTCCAAACTATTATAACAATATTTTTTTTGAAATTTTCTTTAAACTTTTATAATAATACTAGTCCTGTGTGCTTGCATTGCAAGCCTTGCAAGTATTATGCCTGTAGTTTTGAAATTGTGTTCCATTCTGTGGCTGAGATATTTAAGGTTTACTTTATTTCTTCAAAAACACATCCGTATTATACATATAGATATGCTTTTTCCTAATAAATAATAAGATAAAACTTAAAATAAGAAAAGTTCTGAAAAATAATTACCAAAATATACATAATTAAACAACTAATTAGTTCCTTTGAGATCTCATACCTTTTGAGTAATTTATTTTAGAACCTCGCTTTGAGTTATGTCGCATAAAATCGTAAAAAACCTTTTACAATAAGCACTTTAAGCGATAAATTACTGTATAAGCATAAAATAATTCGCTACTAAAATGCATCCATGTATGTATTTGGAGTTTATAATACATGCGAATAAAACGCGTGACCGTAGAATGAGTTAACACCAATTCTAACGTATATACTACTATATAGTGTAATGCATATAGAATACAATTTCTATGCAAAAAGTCCCAGGTTCGCAAAAAGTTCCAATGTCAGATTTTTCTGGGATCCTAGAGGCATAAACCCATCCAATGTCTTTTGTCCCATGTCTCTAGCCCTTCTAGAAATACCCGTACTTTTTAACACCTGAATATATATATAATTAAAAATATGACGAAAACTTTGGTTGTAAAACTTTACTAAGTTCTGGTTTCCGTGAAAAACTTCATATGGCGTTTTTTCTTATAAACTTTTTGTTTGTGATTTTTTTAGGAACTACATTGCAGTATTTATAATCCATAAAGAGTCAGACTCTTGCATGCACATATTGCTACTTCAACAATCCACTTCAACCATCCTATTGTAGCTTATACTTTACCATCACTTCACGTCCATTTCCATTATTTGACTAACATTTTTCAAAATCTGTTAATATACACGATATCATTAGAAGGTGTTAATTTTCTAATTTTATATTTATTTACTAATACAAGTTAACATAACAGCTAACAGCCAACATAACAGCTAATATGCTAAGTCAGCACTTTTACACTTATGGGAATAAAACTTCAACTAAATTCTCACAAAACTTTACACGCGCATCCGCTTTATGGATTTTAAAGTAATTTTTCCACATTATGAAATGTTAATTATGCTTATTTTGTAAAATCAATTATTTTAAATATCAAATATAAAATTGTTAACCTAAGCTAAAAATTATTATAAATAATTTGGAATTAATATTTTAAAATCAGTCTTAAGTGAAACCTATGTCGGTTTAAGTTGAAAAATAAAATTATTTTTTAATCTTATATAAATCGATTTCTTTAATTGGCGCCCGAGCAGTTAGTCAGTGTCGGTTCGGTTATCTGTTAAATTAAAAAACTTTAAAATTGTATAAATTAAAGGTTTGTGACAAACTTGAAAAAAAAGGTTAATACTAAACTTTAAAATTAAACCTTAAAATTGTATAAATTAAAGGGTGTGACAATTTAAAAAAAAAATATAAAAAGTGAACACTGAAATTTTAAAATTAAAAAATTGGAAAAAATAATTAAAAAAATAGTAAAAAAAGGGAATTTTTTTATTTTATCAGAAATTGAATAAGACAGTGAAATTCAAATTTTGTGTAAAAACCAAAAAAATATATAAAAATTACAAAAATCTTTTTTAAAAAAAAAATCAAGACTGAAACAATCAGAATTATTGTGAAACTGTGCTTTTCAATAAAATTAAAACCGATTTATGTGATTGAAACTGTACCACTAGTAGGGTGTCTGCAACTTTAACGCTTGGGGGAAACGGCAAAAATACAGTCCATCCGGCCAAACAGTACGACACAAAAGGACAAAAGAAAAAGGCTCACTAAGGCTCAACAAGGCAAGTGAAATACACTGAGAAAAATTAATCTTAATTGTATTTCTTCCCTCCGGGATAACCAAGGCTACCCATTCAAAAAAATGATAAAAGCCTCTATACTACTGTAAGTAAAATTTTTAATTTTTTATAAACGGAATCTATCGAGAAAATTAAAAATTTTTTAAACATAATTTAAACATAATTAAAATCAAATTTATCAAATAAATATTAATAAAAATCAAGATTAAAACTTCAAATTTACAAAACTAATTTCGAAGTCGACAATTTTTTTAATTAATTGATTTAAAACGAAACTAAAACAAAAAAACGACTTACAATTAGCGCATAATAAAATATTAATCAATTTAAACAAAAATTACAAACAAAATACACACACAATGGTTAAACTCGAAGAATTAGCTGAAGCAATTACTCAGTTAACCGGCGCGGTAAACTGTCAAATGGAACTTATGAAAGGTGTCAAAAAACGACTAGATACATTGGAAAACACGCCACAACCGAAATTAATAGCACCAAGTAATTCGCAACCACAACCATCAACAAGCAATTCACAAACATTAGTAGCTCCCAAAAACGAAGATGACCTGAATAAAATTAGCAAACTGCCAGATTCAGTAAAAGAATTGCAAGTATTTAGTGGGGATCCATCTCAATACATCTCATGGATCCATAATGTAGGAACTATCTTGGGGGATTATGAAATCGTTCAGTCGAAGACAATCTACCGAGCAATACTACACAGTATTCGTCAAAAAATCAGAGGAGATGCCGACGCAGCATTAGTATCATATAATGTATTTAACGACGATTGGCCCACAATGAAAAGGATATTGTCGCTACATTACGCAGATAAGCCAGATCTGCGAACGCTGGAGCACCAACTAAGGAACCTAACACAAAGAAGGATGACGATAGACGAATTCTATGTTACAATAAATCATCAAGTTTCGCTGATGATAAACAAGATTAAAACAGAGGACTACAGCGCAGAAACCACAAGGGTTTTAATAGAGACGTATAGAAACAAAGCTTTAGATGTATTTATTCGAGGGCTGAATGGTAAACTACCAAAACTGATCTTAATACAAAAACCGCAAACTCTACCTGAAGCGTATACTGCTTGTTTGGAGATCTAAAATCTTAATTTCCGAAATTTAACGATACGCAGTCAAACTTACAGCAATTCTATAACGTCACCTATAAATCAGATGTCTAAACAACACGAATCTCCTCGCAGAATTCAAAGCAACAATATAACCCCACAGCAAAGGAACATGGTATATAATGAGCAGCAATACAGAAGCAATATTCCGCCAGTACAACCGCCAAGGCCTACCCAGCCATAACCTCCTACACCCATGGACGTGGATAGATCCGGTCAGAGCAGGCAAATAAATTACATAAATCGGCCAGTTCAACAGGAAAATATAGCGGAAAAAAGGGAAAATCCTTCTGATTTCTACCCTCGAAAACAGCAGAGGATGTTTCATATAGAGCAACAAAGCGAAACGGAATATGAGGACTTTATAGAAGAAAATTACGAAGATTTAGACCAGATGGAACCAGAAGATGAACTAAATGTTATGACGGAAGCCTCTCTAGCATACCATACCTAGAGTGTACAACAAAGAATGGAAAACAACTGAAGTTCCTCATCGACATCGGAGCGAACAAAAATTTCATCAAGCCGGAATTAGCACCAAAATCAAAACCAACGAAAAAACCATTTTTTATAAAATCAGCTGGAGGAAGTGTAAACATAAAAGAAAAAAAAATCTGATGTGGTCAGCACATAACCGACCGCATTGTGTATTGTCTAGTTAAATGAAAGTGTTACAGAATATTATAAAAATATCTGTTAAATACTTCTTTCCAATTTTTAGGACATTAGTAAGCTTATAGTTAACATATCTAGAGAAATGTAAATTTGGCTCTTAGTAGAGTTTCGCTTTGTGCTACCCGAATTCCCTGAAATTCTCGCCAGTTAGTTTCGGTAACAACCAGAACCCAAATATCAAATTTCAAGAAATTCCATCAATTCGTTACGTAGATATGGTGAAAAATGTAAAATCGGCCCGCAAATCAGTTTTCGAGCCCTGATCTTTCCAAAAAATTTATATGTTAATTGTTTTAATACGAGGAATTCATATATTAAATTTCAATGAAATCGGTTAATTATTTCTCTTTATATACACAAAAATGTATATTTGGCCCGTAGTAAACGTCTAGTTGCCGATGCCTGATTTCTTCCAAAACATAGCAATTTTCGCGGGCGATCGAGCAAAGCTTATATATGAAATTTCAAGTAAATCGGTTGAATACTTTCTTCAAAATGTTCAAAAATGTAAAACAGGCCCGCTAAAAAGTGCAGTTCCCGAGGCCTGATATATACCAAAAGTTGATCGATCCTTGCCATGGTGGAAATAAACTTACATATAAAATTTCATAAAAATCGGTTCAGTAGAACTTGAGATACACGCGTGCACACACAGACCGACAGACCGACAGACCGACAGACCGACAGGTTGCTAAAAATAGTTTATTTACACTTCCCTACTATGGAGAAGTGCATTCCCACCGAAAACTCGATATCCAAAATTTGTTGCCATCACATAACCTACCTATTGTTTACACAATACGGTCGGTAATAAGCGGAAAATTCTTTGCAAGCATCGGAAATGACACCATATTAAATTTCTACCTACTTCCGGGATTAGAATCATTCGACGGAATAATCGGGGACGACACGCTCAAGGATTTAGAAGCAGTAACAGACAGGAAAAATAACATCCTGAAAATTGCACCAAATATAATAATTCCGCTAAAAGATAAAAAATCGTTGCAAGTGAACAAAATTGAATTTCGAGATAATCATTTAGATGAAAACATGAAGCAAAATTTAACTAAATTAATTGAAAAATATGGAAATCTGTTTGGTGCTCTAGACAACAAGGATACAGTAAATACAACGGTTCGAGCTGAAATTAAAACAACTACCGAAGACCCAGTATACACCAAATCGTGCCCATACCCGGCAATTACGCGATCCGAAGTTGAAAATCAAATAAAAAAGCTTTTAGAAGATGGCATCATCAGACCATCGAAGAGCCCCTACAATTCACCGGTGTGGATTGTGGAAAAGAAAATGGACGCATCAGGAGTAAAAAAGTACCGTATGATGATTGATTTTAAGAAATTAAATGAAATAACAACGTCAGATACATATCCAATACCGGATATCTCAAACACAATAGCCAGTCTCGGAGGTTCTAAATATTTCACTACCATAGACTGGACGTCCGGATTTCACCAAATCAGAATGAAAGAAGCCGACATCCCCAAAACGGCGTTTTCAACCAGCTCCCATTTGAACCCAAAAACGCACCGGCCATCTTTCAAAGGATGATTGACGATGTTCTTAAAGAATATATAGGCAAAATTTGCTATGTATACATTGATTGATGACATCATCATATTTGGAAGAAAAATCACGGAGCACACCTGGAGAATGTTGAAAAAATATTTGCAAAACTGGAGGAAGCGAAATTAAAAGTTAATCTGGATAAAACAGAGTTCCTAAAGGAAGAAACGGAGTTTTTAGGTTATGTTATCACCAGCAATGGCATTAAGCCGAAGAAAATCGTCGCAATTAAAAACATCAAAGCACCTGAAAATCTGAAAGATCTTAAAGGATTCTTAGGCCTTGCTTCATATTACAGACGATTTATAAAAGATTTTGCGAAGGTGGCAAAACCATTAAAAAACCTTACAAGAGGTGAAAAAGGCCAGATAAAAGCGAATCAGTCAAAAAAAGTTAAAATTTCCCTGAACAAAGAAATTTCCTTAACTTCAAGCATTTAAAAATTTGAAGGATTTATTATCCTCATCAGAAATACCAGCATTTCCAGATTTCGAAAAGCCGTTCGTACTGACAACGGACGCATCTAATCAAGCTATAGGAGCCGTCCTATCGCAAGGCGAAATAGGAAAAGATCGTCCAATTGCTTACGTTTCCAGATCATTGAATAAAATGGAAGAAAACTATGCTATCAATGAAGAGGAGATGCTGGCAATAATATGGGCACTGGACAACCACAGAAATTATTTGTACGGTGCGAAAAAAGTTAAAATTCTTGCAGATCACAAGCCGCTGACCTTTAGCCTAAGCAACAGAAACAATAATGCCAAATTAAAAAGGTGGAAGGCAAGAATTGAAAAATTTAACTATGAGCTCATTTATAGGCCAGGATGCACAAATAAAGTAGCAGATGCCCTGTCAAGATTGCAATTGGAAGCCAACGTCCTAACAACATCATCAACAGACACGGCCCATAATGCACAAGAGGACGGTATGGATTTAATACCACACTGTGAAGCACACTTGAATGTATTTAGAAATCAGATTATTATTAAAGAAGGGAAAGAATTCATCGCTACAGAAGAACCGTTTCAGTCAAACAGACGACACTTCATATCCTGCCGGAGATAAATAAAGAATCGTTAACCAGAATTTTAAAATTAAGACTAAATCCAGCAGCCACTAACGGCATTAAAATTCCGGAACAAAATATTCAAATGCTTAACGAACTGATCATTTCAGAAATTACAGAATTCGCATTACAAAAAGATTGGTAGAGGATATACTAGAAGAAGAAAATAAATTCAGAATTATCCAAGAAGAACATCGTAGGGCACATCGCAACTGCAGTGAGAACAAAGATCAAATTCTCGAAAAATACTACTTCCCGCAAATGGCAGCACTAATAAGGAAATACACCAAAACCTGCGAAATCTGCAACACCAATAAATATGACAGGCACCCTCATAAACCAGAACTGCAAAAAACACCGATTCGAACATATCCCACGGAAATATTGCATATGGGCATCATTGAAGTCACAAACGAAAAATTCATCACATGTGTGGACAAATTCTCTAAATTTGCAAAATTTTTTCATATAGAGAACAAATCAGTCCTAGTGGTAAGAGATAAAATAATCGAAATCCTTCATTACTTTACATCGCCCAAAACACTTGTTATAGATAACGAGAAAAGTTTTATTAGTCCTATAATTACGGATTATTTAAAAACACTTGGCATCGAAATCTATTTAACGCCATCGCAAAAAAGTGAAGTAAATGGGACTGTGGAACGAGTTCATTCAACAATTATGGAAATCGTTAGATGTCTGAAGAACGAATATGAGGACCTTGAAATGAAGGAACTAATAAACATAGCTGTAGATCGTTACAACAATACGGTGCACTTAGTCACGAAGAAAAAACCAAGTGACATTTTTTTTGGCAGAATACAGCGTATTAACTATCAAAATTTGACGGACTTCAAGGAAAAAGTTAGCGAAGATCTTGTGGAGCGTATAAAAAGAAATCAAAAAAGCAAAGTTACTAGAGAAAATCTAAAAAGACTCAAACCTAAAGAATATGAAACAGGAGATACAATTTACACGTCAGTCAAGCAAATTCAGGGCAAGAATAAGCCGAAATTTAAAAAAGAAATAGTTGCAAAGAATAATAGGGTCACTGTAACAACAGCTTCAGGACGCCGAATTCATAATTCGCATATAAAAAACATACCAAATAATTAATCCTTTTATTTTTATTCCTTAGTTTAGAAATCTGTACGCTGGCATTGGCACTCAATATATACGAATACAACACTCCCATGGTATCAATCAAAAAAGGAAATGGCCGCGTCATCAATGGCACGTTCAAAATTGTACATGTAATTAACTTGGCAACCTATGTGGACATATTGGAAAAAACAACACTGGACATCCGAAAGTTAGACCCAGGCAATCCCATTAAAGACCAGCTAATTTATAACAGCAACCAAACTAAAAGGCTAATAGCAGAACTTATAGAAGCTGCACCAAGAGTTAAACGGTCAATAAACTGGATAGGGCCTGCATGGAAGTGGATCGCAGGAAACCCAGATGCAGAAGATTGGGACAAAATATTGACAAGCCAAAATAACATCATTGAAAACAACAACCAACAATATAAAGTAAACGAAGCATTAATGAAGACAACTCATCAAATCCTGAAAGAATATAACAAAATAAGAGAATATGGCGAAAAATTAGATGGCACACAAGTAACCTACAACAGAGTAAATCTAATAAAGGAAGAAGTGAAAGAAATTGTACTGCCAAATTGTACGGGCAGTACAATTTGCTAAAAATGGGATAATCAACACAAATTTGTTAGACACAGCAGAAATTACACAGTTGATAGCAGAGCTAGAAACCCTTCCATACTCCAATATAATAGAAGCAATGGAATATGCACAGCGATAATGGTGAAGAACTCAACACTGTTGTATGTAACAGCAATCTCCAAGACAAGCTCGAAAGATTACAATCATATTGCTATAAGATCAACAATCAATAATAGCAGGCAAATTCACCTAGAATATGAAGAATTACTAATCAATGAAAACGAAATGCTAGGGATTGTCAAGGAATGTAACAACTTCAAGGATACTGTCATATGCGAACGCAAACAACTAAAGGACGTGAAAAAGGATCATTGCATCTACCAGCTAACGAAGGGACTTAATGCAAAATGTGAATATGAACTCAATACCAAAGAAGTCATCGAACAACTGAGCGAAAACGTTATCTTTTTGACTAATTTCAATGGAAGTATCATATGTAACAATTCAACAAGACATCTGCAAGGAAGTTTTCTACTAGGATATCAAAATGAATCTCTACAAATTAAGGACAAACTGTTCAGTAACAAAGAAGTCAAAATGTCACAAATCTTACCACCAATTTTGCGATCGAACAATACTGAGAAGGGAATCAAACTCAACCTGAGATACTTGCACGATCTACATCTCACAAATGTCATGAAGCTTCAAAAACTTTTCACGAAATATAATAATCTACATCTCACAAATGTCATGAAGCTTCAAAAACTTTTCACGAATTCACAAAGCTTTATTGTCACCAACATCATCGGTTGGCCGATTATCATCATTATACTTTTGGTCATCCTACTCAAGAATCATCGCAATCATCGCAGGAAATGGGTCTTGCCTCCAATAAATTACACAAGCGAAACAGGCCAAACTGGATTACAACCTACCACCTTGAATTTCCAATCCACGAGACGTGGATCTTTAAAGGGGGAGGAGTTAACATAACAGCTAACAGCCAACATAACAGCTAATATGCTAAGTCAGCACTTTTACACTTATGGGAATAAAACTTCAACTAAATTCTCACAAAACTTTACACGCGCATCCGCTTTATGGTTTTTAAAGTAATTTTCCCACATTATGAAATGTTAATTATGCTTATTTTGTAAAATCAATTATTTTAAATATCAAATATAAAATTGTTAACCTAAGCTAAAAATTATTATAAATAATTTGGAATTAATATTGTAAAATCAGTCTTAAGTGAAACCTATGTCGGTTTAAGTTGAAAAATAAAATTATTTTTTAATCTTATAGGTTTCTAATTTTTCTTAGTCTGATTAGTGGTCAATTTCAATCTTAGATCCACATACTTTTAATACAACCGATTCATACTTCCAAAATTCAGGTGTCCGAACCGGCACTGTAAATATAGAGGTTTTCTTAAAAAATTCCAAAAATACTTATTATAATTTTATTATAATTTTGGAATACTCGTAACATATAATAAATATAAATATAAATTTTAAATAACTAAATATAATTGAAAAAAATATAATTTTTATTAATTTAATAATAATTAGTATAAAATAATAATATTTAGCAAACTAATTATTGTTATTTTACAACAATAATTAGTATGTGATAGCATTTCCCTTATTTTTACCATTAAATTCAAGTTATACTGAGTTTTAGAGGAGTACTGTGTTTAGGCGAGTTTGCAGTATGTTTTTTTTAATACGTTTGGTTTTAGCTCTAAACCACATGAATAAAGAGTCAAAATATGGTAGAAAAAAATTTTTACATTAGACTTAAACTTTAATCGCTATAAAATTCATGTATTACTGCTTATATAAAAATACAAACCAAATATGTACAATACTCTTAAATACACACATATCTGCACTAAAAACAATTAATCTATTAATTCTATTTTAAATACATTTTCAGGATTTATTTTTTAAATCAAGTCTTTCTCAATATTTCAATCCTCCAAAAGAATTAGTATATCCGGATGGACTTAATATAAATAAAAGAAAAAAAAGTGATGACCAAATATATTCACCGCAGTCTTCTTCATCGAGCAGATCTAATTTAAGTTCTCCAGACTTATTTAAGGAAAGCACGGCAGATGAAAATAATGAGAAGAGTTTTTCCATGGATATTGGATACAAGGCTTCTTCTGACACTCAAAACAGAATTATGGAAAAAGTTAAATTTTTAAATTACCATTGTAGATTATAAAACTTAAAATAAAAAATTTTTATTAGTTTCCAAACTTTGAAAGTATAAAAGATCAACCAACATTAGGATGTTCCCTAAACTCAACCATTGAAAATTCAAAATTACATAGTGGTTTTATATCAAACAGCGGTAGTCAAGATTCTCAAAACTCTATATTTGATCAAATAACTTCCCAAGCTAAAGGCCTAGTTCGAGATTCGGCTTGGCAAAATAGCCAAGACGGTTTGTTCGCCCAAGTAGATAAGGTATATTGTAATAATATGTATTGTTTAAAATCCACACAAAAATATTATTATGCATTATAATGTTTTTAATAATTATTATATAAGTTTGTTTGTTTTGAAGCACAATTAATAATTTTTCACATTGTTCACTAAAACATGTGTTCACTATATTTATTTATTAACTTTTTTTTTGGCCAGAGTCTCAAATCGCTATTGTATTTGAAGCTATCTATTCTGAATTGAAGAGTAATGAAAATAACTTTAACACAGAAAATAGCTTAGTTTTTTAGAAAAATTTGTTCCACAAATTTTCAAATTTGTTTTTATTTATCTTCATAAATACTTCTATGATAACATAGCCTAATCAAAATGTACATAAACATACCTATAATATATACTCATCCCTTGCTTAACGGAAGTTTGCTGTACGGAATTCAAAAATTAAGCCAATGAATCTTTTTAAACGGAAAATTTTGAAAATGCAAAAAAAAGAGTAGTATAAAAAATTACAATGAAAACCTACATAAAATAATTTAATGCTTTTGAACGATTTTTCCTTTTATTTCTATTCTGCAATATTAAAATTGTTATTGAAATAACATTTAACATCATAACATTATAATGAAAATTAATTGTTGGAGATTTAGACAAACAAAACGAAAATTAGTTAAATTTTTAAACTAAAAAGCTGATATTATATGTAATTCAAAATAAAAATTTTGGAATTTAAACGAAAAAATTTAAAATCAGTACCTGTAAAAAGTTGTTGGTAAATATTCAATTCATTATTTTTATGAGACACAACAATGTTATGTACAACTGTTGCGTAGGAATATCGTGTATAATGATACACAGAAAACAATTTTTGTACTTACACAATAAGTTCTATATACAATACACAATTTTGATACATAAATATGTACCTACATGCATAGGTAGTTTAATCGATGTTAACATTTGCGTACGGATTAGCCTGTAGTGTCAATATAGATAAATTGAATTAGTATATAAGGCTAAAAAAATCTAAATCGTGTTCTTTAAAAGTTTGGTACGCAAGTAGTCGAACTCCAATATTTTTTATAATAAAAAGAATATTCTGCACGCGCTTGTGCCAACAACTTATAAATATGTGGTGCACAATATTTGTAAAATAAAACTTTGGCTTACATCCTGAAATCAAATAATAGCTGCTTAAAAAATAAATTTTTCAAGGTTTAAACGAACTTTTTTGTATTTTAGTGCTTGTTAGTTTTTAGCGTTATATGAAGATACATTCAAACGTAAAGTTTAAATTTTAATACCTTAAAGTTTTAAACAAGCTTATATTATCAAAATATAATTTTACTATTTCTATTGGTTTATATTCTATAGCTATTCCAGACGAAACTATAATTAGAAAAGAGAAATTTTAATTCTAAAAAATTTTAATTTTAAATCTTTATCTTAAATCGACTACATTTTTCATCATGTAGTTAATCGTGTAGATCAAATTTCTTACCGTTTTAATATTCTGTTGTTCATAATTAGTTTTAAATTCTGTTGTTCATAATTCTGTTTTAATATTCTGTTCTATAATATTTCGATCGGCATTCACATCTGCAAAGAACTATTAAACATAGGTGTATACTAACATAGCAATCATTCTTGTGCTAAAGCAGGTATGTGAAACACGCAGCTCGCAGCTCTCAATCCTAATCAAATATTGATTTAGATCAGAATGAAAGTGTTTAAACCAGAGTGAAGGTTTCGCAGGGGTTTGTCACACATCTAAAAATCAAACTTATACATATGCGAAAAATACACAACTGTATGTAAAACGTAGCCGAAACCGAATTTAACGTTAGTTTGTTTCGAGAAGTGGAAAGCAACTGCTCTGTAAATGAAATACTTATATGTATATTTGAACCAGTTTATTTTTCTTATATTTTTAAATTTGAAATTTTCCGAGTATTGTAATCAGAATACATTTTTACAAGTCGAACTTGAAAGAAAAAAAACCTATTAACTTTTCTATTTTCTATTGATATTGAAACACTTGACGCAAATTAACAATTGAAATCGAAATGCTTTGCGATTGTATATTGAAACAAAAATTTAGTAAAGTGGAAATTACTAAATTTCATAATTATTTACCTATAAATCAATTAAGCATGTTTTAGCCATGTTCGGAAGCACATATTTGAGCGAACAATTGTTTTCTATATTAACAAATAATAAAACGGCACAAAGATCAAGATTAACATGTTCAATCAATATTAAAAATATTAAAAATTACAACTGCTAATAAAATTCAACCGAATATCGCAAATTTAGTAATAAAATAAAGTTGGGTCAAACCAATGGTTTGTATTGTAGCACTTTTCCCTTCAACAAGTAAAAATTCTGCTTTTAAATACAGTCTATGTGTACCTACCACACTATTAAAACTATTTTCATTCATATTTAACTATTTCTAGGATTGCCTATATTTAGGATGACGCATACGAGTATATGCAGTCTTTGAAATAAATCAAAAATTAATATAAAAAGGGGTTAACATAATGCTCGATTTTAAGGGTTAGTTGTGTGAGTTAAGAAAAATAATTATATTTTTTAATTTCATGGAATTTACCGTTAGCTTTTTGCGTTTATAAAAATTTGAAAAAACTTGCGGTTTCGGAAATATGAGGTGTCAAAAATTCAAATTTTACGAATTTCAAGAGGCGATAACTTGAGAGGGGGTGGAGATGGAAAAAAATTTTCTTCCAACGAAATGAACTGTTTGTTAATGTCTAAAAGCCCCTAAAATTTCAAGCTTCTGCAGACTGAGGTCTAGAAGGAAAACGACATCAAAAATTTGGAAAAAAATAACTGTAGATAACGGTAAATTTGAACGGCCATTTTGTTTTTCTAAAGTTTAACTATAGTATACCGCTCTAGGGGAAACAAGCCGCTGCCTTTCTGCGTTTGAAAAATTTCAAAAATGCTTATGGTTTCATTGCAACAAATATTTAAAAAAGGCCATTTTTAGGGTTTTGGGGGGGTATAACTTCTAAACGGGGGGAGATAGGTAAAAATTTTGTTCCACAGAAATAAGTTTCTAGTGAAGGTCTATGTACGTATGAAATTTCAGCTTTCTATCTTCAAGGGTGTAGAAGTTTTGTAAACAAAAAAAGTGTCCACGGACGGACGGACGGACGGACGGACGGACGGACGGACGGACGGACGGACGGACGGACAGAGTGAAACTAATAAGCACTTTTTTCAAAAATTTTTTTGGAAAAGTGCTAAAAACGTTGCTAATTTCTTTAAAAAAATGCTAATCAGATTGGTAGTGATCAGATTTTATATGTAAATGCAACAAATTTGTGTAATAAATTTTTTAAGGTGGTCCAGAATTTCGACCTGGACCACCTTAAAAAATTTATTAATTTAAAAACTATTATTTATTTAATTTAAAAACTATTATTTTATTAATTTAAAAACTATTAATTCTAATTATATCTATTAATTATCCCAGATTCCTGGGAGTTTTTTTTGGAAAAAAATTTCTTGTAGCAAAGAGGGAAGCTCGAACGTCTAGTGGTAGTTTTAGAAGAAAAAAAGTTTAACATATTGCTTGCTCAGCTCCGAAGTTGTTATAACGATATATCGGTCAGAATTTTTTCAATCCGATTTTCTTCAACTCTCCACCCCAAGGGATCTGACTTTTCCTCTCCCATATACGAAAAATTTTTTTCGTAATAAATTCCAAGAAATCACACTCGAGAGCTTTTAAACCAGTTGCGATATGTAATTTTATTATACCACCCTGTATAATAAATATATATAATCCTAATAGTAGGTGATTGCCACTTTGACTGACTATAAATTAAACAAAGTTAATAATATTCTAATCAGTTTCAAGATGTTGCCAGACGCTATGTTCATTATGATTAATCATTAATTTATATGTAATTAATGATAAATTTACATATATATACTTTTGTAAAAACATGAACCTTACCGAAAAACATAAAGTTTTGAAAATAAGCCCAAAGTTTTCCAAACTTCAATAACAATTATTTCTACTTTCGCAAGAAGATGTGTTAGAAATTTTGAATAATGAAAAATAAAATAATATCTTCTATCAAATAATATTCAAACTTGTTTTTTTGGTTCAATGGTTCCGTTTAATATTTAACACTTAATTTTTATAAAAATAATGATAAAGTTGACGTTGCACGTTAAAAAACAAGCCGAAGAAGCTTCTAAGCAGGCAATTGGCGTTAGTAAAAATACTTTGGGCGACTTAACTTATGTTGGTAAATCCACAATTGGGGGCCTAACAAGAACAGCAAAAGAAGCTGCGTCAAAAAAAAGGTTAATTAAACCTAGTGAACAGTCACATCAGGTGGAAAATACATTAATGCAACCCAGGTCAACGCAAAACACAAGTAGGGACTTCTTTTCATCAATTGGTAGTGATTTAAATGGTATAGCATCTTCAACAAGCAACATATTTTCAGATCTTTTTGGAACAAAAAGTAAGTTACAAATACCAAACTTAATTTAGTAAATTAAGATATTCCATCATTTCGAAAAGGTCAATATCAACAGCAAAATCAAAATAATCCTGGTATGTCATTTGATATGTTTCCAGTACGTAAAGGTTTAGTAGAAAGAACTCCCTTAATAAAACATTCAAGTCCTAAACAAACTTTGGAAGATATACAAAGAATTCAAAATCAAGAAAGGTCTCAAAGTGACTTTGAGAATCAAACATTTTTGAAAGACATAATTAATCAAGTTATGTCTGGGGATGGTATTGGTTGGTTGAAACTAAATCGTTTGCGAAAGTTGATGGAAGACGAGTCATATCGAATGTTTGTACTGAATAAAATAAATAAAACTATTGATAAGAAGATTGGTCCGGACGACAATATTATAGATGTGGTAAAAACTATTTTGAAAATGTTAAAACAGTTATATATGACATAAACTAGCATTTATATTTCCAGTTGATACCCAAGTCTGTTGGAAAGGGAATGTTGAAATGTTTATTTGCTGTTGTGCTTGGACTTGAGCATAGTTTTTCGAATTTTGGCATTGGAGGAATGGCGTCAGTTTTTCATATGATGGAAATATGCCATACGCATTATTGGTGCCATGAGTTATCAGAGACTGGAGACATAAACATACCTTCAAATAAAAGCAATTCACCATATGGAAGCAGAGAAACTTTGAATTCACCTCAAAGCCCGACAGAAAATCCATTTACGAAAACAAATAATTCAGTTAAAACAACAGTAGAAAAAAATCTACGCAGAAAGTTTTCGATTGGTGAAACACAAGAGTCTCACACGACCTCAGCAATGTTCAAAGATATATTATCGCAGAAACGATCGTCATTTTTACATAAATTGACGGCTTTTGAAGGCGATGTAAGTTTTTTGATTTACAATTTTTTTTTAAATTTTACTACTGAAAAACATGTACGAAACAAGTGTGATTCGAAGTCGTTAAAAATGACCTTAGTCAAAAAATACATTTTGTCGAATTCTAGTCTAAACTTTTAAACAGGCAGGAATTTTGCAATTAATATTCTAGGTACTATTAACATTTTTAAGTAGGAAAAAGATTATGCGTAATATTTTATATTATAAATATTGTTTATGCAAAAATATCTCACTTGTTACATTCAACGGCTTAAAGCAAGCCCAAAAACTTATTAAGTTTATATTTTCAATTTGACAACTATATTATTTATTACTTTATTACTTTTCCTTGACAATACAAATCCCCTACGAATATATTTCTTAATTATTATATATATACTTACATACATAGCTTCGGTAAATTGATCGACTAGCAAATTGATCGACGAGTGATTAAAAATTTTCACAAAAAATTTTTTAAAAGAAATGGAAATTATAATTGGTGAAATTACATACTGGATTGCATGATCTTTGGTTTAGTTTTGTTTTCTAATTCTTATTAACTTTCATATTTATTATTCTATATACATACATATCTAGGGTTTTCTATCAGAACATGTTTTCTACACTTTTGACAAAGCAAAGTTATGATTGCAGTATTACTTAAAATTTAAAGCGCTTTTTAAGGCAAGAAAAAAAAATTAATTTTTATAGGAGTTTAAAAATAATCTTTGAAGAGCGTTATAACTAACCAATTCTTCTAAAAATTTTTCCAACAAAATTAAAAACTAACTGTTATTCACTTCTCGAGATAATAAAATTTTCTAAGAAGGTATAGATATGTCATGTTTTTTGAAACAAAAATGTATTCTAGTTTTTTTACCATTTCGTTTTAAATTGAAAATGAAACATCTGCACATACTCATTTTGGTTATTTTCATATGAGTAAAACGCACGTTTAAAAACATTTAAAACTAGATAAGTGAACTTGTTCAGTTCTGATTGGTACTAATTGTAATTGAAATAAAGTTGGGTCAAACCAATGGTTTGTATTGTAGCACCTTTCCCTTTAACAAATAAAATACTGCACTTACTTAATATAGTCTATCACTCTTAAAACTATTTTCCACACTATTAAAATTATTTTCATTCATGTACGAAACAATTTCTAGGATTGCATACATTTAGGATGAACGATTTATGCAGAAGGGGTTCACATGATGCTCGATTTTAAGGGTTAATTGTGTGAGTTAAGAAAAATAATTATATTTTTTAATGACACGTAACTTACCATTAGCTTTTTGCGTTTATAGAAATTTGAAAAAACCTGCGGTTTCAGAAATATAAGGCGCCAAAAATTCAAATTTTACAAATTTCAAGAGGCGATAACTTGAGAGGGGGTGGATATGGGAAAAAAATTTTCTTCTAACGAAATAAACTATTTATAAATATCTAAGAGCTGCTTAAATTTCAGACTCCTATAGCGTACGGTGTAGAAGAAAAACGGCATTAAAAATTTGGAAAAAACGGATTTTAGATAACGGTAAATTTCAACCGCCATTTTGTTTTTTTAAAGTTCAGAAATGGTGTGCCTCGATAGAAGAAGATACAATTTTGCTGCTTTTGAAAAATATGAAAAATGTTTATGGCTTCATTGCAACAAATAGTTGAAAAATGCCGTTTTTAGGGTTTTAGAGGGTGGAGAGATCCCAAGTAACAATTTCCAAGAGTAATACCCTAAAAAATTTACCAAAACTCTCATAAAACTTTCACACCACACTGCATACTCTCATATTTTTTTTTTTCTTTTTTTTGTTTTTATGCAACCCTCGTAAGGTTCTTATAATACAGACTTAGCACTTGCAAAACTACTTTCAGCAAGCCATAAAAAATTTTAATTCTCATAAAGTATTTTTTTATAAGATGTCAACTCTCATAGAATTTTGTTCTTAAAAGAATTCCTTTATAAGTCTAGTTGTTGGGGACGGCCATTTTTGTATTGTCATTTTTCCTTATCTAATTTTTAACCCTAATTAGAATTAGAATTCTTTTTTTTTTTGGAAAGAAGACCGAAAAATATTTATTGTACTGAAATTATTAAATTAAAGTTAAAAAATGCAAAATTATACTTTTATTTGAATATAAGAAAGCTTTAGTTGGAATTTATGCATATTAGTATATTGATTTTTTGGTTAACAATTCTTAAATTTTAAAATTTATTTCAAAAAAAAAAAAATAAGATATACGTATTATAGGGTTAAAAAATATATTTTTTTTTTTTTTTAACCAGAGGAAGGGTGGAAAATTTAGAAAGACACTGCCAGACGAAAAGCAGTAGTGTGGAACTTTAATCCACTAAAAACACCCTCCTCAAAATAAGCTATAAAACTAGTCGGAAACGACTAACCATTAATTTTGCTCTCACTTTTTTGATTATTTACAAGCTTTTGATTTGGCACAATAGCGTACTAAGTACTCATTGTTCCAGATAAAAAACTTTAAACTAACTCGAGAGGTCTCGTACGTTTAAGTCTCTTAACAAAGTTTTGATTGTCAACCAATCGAGCCGCCTCGATATTGACATGATTGAATAAACGCATTTTATGATTGGCTGCTTGCTTTTTAATTTCGTCTGTGATACTTAGGATCGTTAGATCCCTGTGTATATCGGCATTACGGACATACCAAGGGCCGTTTACAATGTCCCGTAATACCCTATTTTGAAATCTTTGTATAGATTGGATATGAGTCTGCGCAGCTCAGCCCCATAACTGAATACCGTAAGCCCAGACAGGCTTAAATATTTGATTATATATCAAAACTTTGTTGTATATTGTCAATTTTGAACGCCTCCCCAAAAGCCGTTCAAACTTTCTGTATTTCTCCTCCAGTTGAGATCTCTTTTTCTTTGTGTGCTCCCTCCATCTGAGCTTCGCGTTCAACGTCATTCCCAAATACTTCGCCGTGTTTTCAGACGAAATTAAGACGCCATTTATCCGAACCGAAAATGAATTGTCAATTTTCCTATTAGTGAAATTTACGTGTACTGATTTCACCTTGTTAAGTTTTATATTCCTCTTTCTAGTCCATTTTGAAATCTCATCACTGGCCCTAGTTGCGTACATACTGCCTTGGTAGTAATCGCCTAAGTTTTTTTATTAATCCACAATGCCAAACCTTATCGAAGGCCTGGGCTACGTCCAAAAATATGGTAGAACATATTGTTTTTTCTTCCAGTAAATTTTCAATTAGGTCAGTTATTCTATGAATCTGATCTATGGTTGAGTGGTTCCGGCGAAAACCAAATTGATGATTCGGGATTAATCTTTTACTTTCAATTATAGGCTGAAGTCTTCTCAATAAAAGTTTCTCTAGCAGTTTTGAAATCATCGGCAAGAATAAGATTGGTCTATAAGAAGTCGCCCTATCTATAGGTTTGCCAGGTTTGTGCAGCATGATTATCTCTGCAACTTTCCAAATTTCAGGCACGTGATTGAACCTTATACACGTATTTATTAGGCGCGTAATCATCGTTATACCTCTTTTGGGTAATTCTTTCAAAATATCGGCCGTTATTAGGTCAAATCCTGGGGACTTTTTAGTTTTAAGAGTCCTGATTTCTTCAATAACACCTCTTTCCTTGACAATTGGAATAGTCACGCTTTGATAGGTTGCTTCATTTTCTTTGTTGCCCTCCACAGTGAATACTTGGTTTTCTCACACGCCGTCAAATTTTGAACATAATCAGCAACCGAATCCTCTTTGTATTTTCTAATACAGCGTGTTAGTTGCTGCGATTCATGATTATATCTGGTTTTATCAGCAGGATCACGCGTTTGCTGCCACCTTTTTCTCGCCCGCCTGCTTCGCTTTACTTTTGCTAGTATATGTGGGGGATAGTTAATGCCCCCCCTATTAATAACGTTAATTTTGGAACTACTCCAAGCCGGATTTTGAATAATTTTAGTAAAGTTTTCGGCCTCCTCATCTATGTGCTGGGTTGTTCTTATTCTTTTCCTTAGATCTATTTGACGTTCAATCTCTAAGCGAAATCTTGACCAATCTGTAGTTCCATTTGTCAGCGCAGGTTTCGCTCTTTTCATAACTATATTTTCCTTAAGTACAAGAATAACCATCGAATGATCGGAGTCAAGATCGTAGTTATCATGTACCTCGATGAAATTTTTCGCAATCCGTTTCGTTATGAAGAAATCTCTTAAATCTGGACACTTATTAACATCGGTTGGCCAATACGTTGGCTTCGCAGTCTAGTGAAAATGGCACCCCGTGCCGCCAATTGCTGTCCTAAGTTCTCTTCCTCTAGTTGAAGTATGCCTTGAACCCCAATCAGTGTGCTTGGCGTTAAAGTCACCCCTCAATACAAATCTATCGCCTAGGTCTGTCAGAACGTTTTGAAACATTTCTGCGGTAATTTTAAATCTGGGGTGACAATATAATGCAGCCACTCTAAATTTTTGCTTGGTCGAAGTGATCTGAACCGCTGCCATTTGCATTCCCTCGGTTGCATTTGGTGCAGATCGCAATGCACCACATTTTCTTTTATTATTATCGCCGTTCCGCCCTTCGCTATATTTCCAGGGTGGTTCGAGTTGAACATTCTATAACCTGGAAACCGAATTCTGCTTCTTAAGGTCATATGTGTTTCAGTTACGAGGCACACGTCTATATTCTTTGTATGTAGAAAAACTTCAAGCATGTCCTTTTTATTTGCAATACCATTGCAATTCCATATTGCTATTTTAAAATTACCTCGTGCCATCATTTACCAGGTCTTTTAGTATTCGATTTTTTCCTTTCGCTCTCTAAAATGCCCAATCTCTGAGAGATTTTGTCCATCATATCTAGCATGTTCTGCATCATATTTTGCATTTTATACAAAGCATTTACGTCACTGGCTCTTGCTTTATTGCTCGTGCCACCGTCATCAGTTTTCGTTTGGAGAACGTCCTTTTATGTTACATCTTTTGAAACTATTCTCGAGGTGAATTGCCTCGGTGGTCGTTCAGAATTCTTCAAGTTGTTGTTGCTGTTCTTATTTCTACGTTTTTGCAGTTCCTTAGCTACAAGGCATCCCTATAGTTTGCTGGGTGGGCCTCCAAGCAATTGCTGCCTCCAACACTTTGCTGCAGTACTCTTTGGCTTACTACAATCTGATGTTAAGTTCCTGCCTGCACATTTAACACAATTCGGTTCTCTCTGGCAAAATTTTTGTGTATGCCCATACCTTTGACACCTTTTACACTGCTTAATGGTCCTATCCTTTCAAAGTGCCTTTATCCTAACTTTCATCCTGTTTTTGTGATCGATTTCATAAATTTTTTTCATCTCCTCTTCATTTAAGAATGTTAACATAAACAGCGGTAGAGGCACCATAATGTTTTTCCCATTTTCTTTTATTTTTTTAATTTTATTGGTTACATCTAAGATCTTGTAACCCCTAGAGCTTAGGTCTTCTTTCATATCTTCCGGTTTACAACTAGGGTGAAGATTTCTTACCCTGACTTTTATTGGTCTGGCCTTCCTTTTTTCATAAGTATGCCATTCTAGTCCAGATCCATTCATGGTAAGATTCCTGTAGTCCATTTCGGAATTTACAATAAGCTTAAATTGATTGTTATTCATCATTTTAACCTTATAATTGATGCCCTTATTTTTTAATGTTGACTCTATTTAAGTTTTTCGTGACATCGCCTCGACTTTTAGAATCAGGAACATCCGCTTTCACAGCATTGATCGTCACCTGAACCACTTCCAGAGAAGATTCCGCTTTTCTTTTTTTACTGGATCTCTTTTGCTTTAGGATCCAATCTGTTTCTCTGGCGAGTTCTTCCTCATCTGTTGAGTAGGCGGCCAAGTTTGACCTCACCTTCTTTGCTTGTGGTGCAACGTCTTTTCCTTTATAACTACTCCCATTAGACTTATTGTTTGTAATTTGCACATGTTTCTCTTTCTTTAGCTTCTCATTTTCAGCCCTCAGTTGAAGAACATCGTTTTTTAAAGCCACACAGAGCTGTTCTAGTTGGCTAATCCTTTTATGTATGTCAGCATTCTGATCATCACTTTTTTTGGCTTGAGCTTTACTCATGTTTATATCCTTATTGGTCTGTGGAGCTTGAGTGTTCGGTAGTCCACCTTCTATATTTTTATTCTTTTCTAAAATCCGCACATCAGATGTAGGTGGTGAACGTTGGGTTTTCGCGTTCCTTCTGAACGGATCAATAAAAATGCAATAAATGGCTCTCCCCAGAATGATTAAATTCTGCATTTTTATACCTACTGTCAGGATTCAAAAACTGCCGTCCCTCAGGGATCAGACGCAGACCAGGGAGCCGCCTATTCTAGGTCAGACGCTTCTAACCAACGAAACCCGGATTAAGCGCCGAGTATTCGCTTTCATCCGCTCTCGTCAGCCTTACTAAGTTGGCTTTGCTTTTTTTCGAAGTACAATATCAACTTTTATCAATAAAATTTTACGAGTACTGCCAGCAACTTTTTGATTTATAATCATGGCAAAAAAATTATTTTAATTTCCCTTTTAGTGTTCTACAAGACTGAAATTATAAGAGTAATATTCTTAAAGAATTCTTAATATAGCTCTACAAGAGTCTTATGAGATAAAAATTGTTACTTGGGAGAGGTAAAAATTTTGTTCTACGGAAAAGGGTTTCTAGTAAAGATCTATGTACGTGTAAAATTTCAGCTTTCTATCTTGAAGGATGTAGAAGTTTTGTAAACAAACACACGGGCAAACGGACGGACGGACGGACATCGACAGACCGAGTGAAACTAATAAGCACTTTTTTTCAAAAATTTTTTGGAAAAGTTCTGAAAAGTGTATATGTATCTTAATTCACATAGCAAAATATGTTAAAATTTTAATACTATGTAATATTTGGTAACTACATTTTAAAATGCTAACTTTTTAAACCGTCTTCACAAAACTTTCACTAGTTAATGTTTTAGTAAAACAAAAATAACGCAAAAAAATTTTAATGATATTTTACTTGAAATGACAAACATGTAGATATGTTCTGACAAAAAACCCTAGACATACATTGTGTTTCGCAAAAGGTGGCAAATAAATTCATCGATGACGCTAATCACCTGTAAAACAAGCTCCTAGTGATAAGTCTATGTTGATTGGTTCCGAAGCTATAAGCATTTATTTATATGCAGGAAAAGTCCCGTAACTTTTTTTTAACAGCCTCTAGCTCGAAAATGAGGATATCTGTCACTACCCCCGTAAAATTTTTGGCTGGAAATTGATCAAAGAATTATTCCTGAAATTATTTGCCACCTTATGCGAAACACCCTGTATTATTATATTGAATCTGATAACAGTTTATAATAATGTCATTTTGTTATTTCAAACAATTTTTGTTATAAAAAAAATCGAAATAAATTTAAGTCGTTCTATTTTATTCCCCATTTACTTCATGCAAAAGAATTCTTTTAAATGTATTTTTTTAATAGCACAATTTTACTTTAGTGCATCAAATTCTAAACGCTTTTTCTCATTTTCATATAAAAAAATAAGTCTCAATTTTTTTCAACAAACTCGCTTAATGTAATATAATCCATCTGAAGTATTAACAGATTTTGCAGACTCTGCTCGAGTCAGTCATTTTTGGATAGCCGTCAATACTTTTATTAATATTATTTTGCGATAATAAGATTTAAAAGATCTTATAATACCTTAATCAAGAGGCTTAATTTTAAAAATGTGAAAATCATATATAAACGTCATTTCGATGTTAATGCTTGCATCTAGTTGCAAATATTAGCAACAGTTTAAGTTTGTTACGGAGTTTTCTTTTCTTACACCTAAAAAAAATTTATATTTCGGAAAAATTATCGACCATAGAAGAATTTTTTGAGCATCACTTTTGTTTCCAGATAGAAGAAATATTATGAAATTTTTTCCATGGTTTTTCGAAAAAGTGCAATTTTTAATTCAGAAAATTTACCATGCTAATTTCCATATAAAAGCTCTGTTATATTCTCTCCAGATACACTTACTTTTAGTTCTGATCAGATGAAAAAAATTTTGTAATTTGAAGATTGGATAATTTATTTGCAATTGTATTTAAAAACACAAAAAAAAGAGAATTTTCAATAACCAATTAAGCCACATTTTTTTTGCTGTCTTTCTTAGGACCCAGAAAACTCGTAACAGGACAATTGATTTTTTCTTTTTTTGCCGCTCACAAATCATAAGTTAAAAATTCATATTTAAAATATAAATTGAAAAAATTATTTTAAACATTTCATATAATGAAGTACATTTAGCTACATGTGAAATATCTGTCAAAAATCAAATTCAAACAAAACACATTAATTTTTTCTTCTCTTTTAAAAAATTTATTTTAAAATATAATTTATTATAAAGAGTTTTAAGTTTAACGTTACTGTCCGTCGATGTAAAACAAAATTAAAAAACTTTCATCCGTGAACGAAAGCAGTTTTATTAATTGAAATATCACAATAAGTCTGGCTGGTGTAAGAAAGTTTTTTTTAAACTTTATAAAACTTGAAAAACTTTATAAAGTTTTTATATGCAAAGCATCTGGGATAATACCTTTTGAATAAATAAATTTGAGTCAAACCAATGGTTTGTATTCTAGCACTTTTTTTCAAAAATTTTTTGGAAAAGTGCTAAAAAGGGAAAACATTATGACGATTTCATTTTCTCAATGTTTAACCTTTTTTCAAGTTTTGTAACGTAAAATTTAGTATTTTAAACGCCTTTAAAATTTTAAAGCTATCAAAACATACGCACATATGTATGTTTTTCTCGGTTAAGTCAGAAGGTTTAATTTTCCAAAGAAAAATTTACATCAACAATAATTTTTTTCAAAACTTTTTAATTAAAAATAAAATAAGATTAACAAAATGGATTCACAAATGATTTTTTCTAATTTTACCACTTTTATAACACACAATCAAAATTTTCAGCTTTTCTTTTTGCGAGAAACTACATCACTGTCTCCCTGTTTAAAGTTTTTTCAAGTTTTATACCAGACAGACCTAATATTTTACTGCCCTTGAAAATAAATAGATTTTGTAGAAAATTTATAATTTTGTAAAAATTGCATGTTTAATTTTAATTTGACAAATTAAATTGAAATGATTGCATTTGTACTCCTGTTCCAGTATATCATTATTTACGTTAACAAAATATTGTCGATAAACTATGATAGTTTTCTATCATAGTTTCAAAACTAAATTTTATGCTTAGGAGTTTGTTTTTTGTTTAATTTATTAATTAGACATACTTGTTACAAAATACATATACATTTTTACGATAAGTGGTTTGATCAATATCATAATATAAAACAAAAAAAAATATGATGCGATCAGCACATAATCGACCGCAATGTGTATTATCTAGTTAAATGAAAGTGTTACAGAATATTACGAAAATGTCTGTTAAATACTTCTTTCCAATTTTTAGGACATTAGTAAGCTTATTAGTTAACATACCTACAAAAATGTAAATTTGGCTCTAAGTAAAGTTTCGCTTTTGCTACCCGAATTTCCTGAAATGCTCGGCAGGTAGTTTCGGTAACAGCCAGAACTCAAATATCGAATTTCAAGAAATTCCATCAATTCGTTCCGTGGATATGGTGAAAAATGTAAGATCAGTAAAATCAAGATAATGCAGATCAGTTTTCGACCCCTGATCTTTCCAAAAAATTTATAATTTCATTGTTTTAGTACGAAGAATTTAAATATTAAATTTCAATGAAATTGGTTAATTATTTCTCTTTATATGTATACGCAAAAATATATATTTAGCCCGTAATAAACGTCCAGTTGCTGGAGGTTTTGCGGACGGTCGAGCAAAGCGTATATATGAAATCAAGTAAATCGATTGAATATTTTCTTCAAAATGGTCAAAAATATAAATCAGCCCCGCTAAAAAGTGAGTTTCCCGAGACCTGATATATCACAAAAGTTGATCAATCTGTGATCAGCCGAACTTGGGATACACGAATTATATTTATCTTATTTTTCAGTAATAAAATAAAAAAATAAAAAACACCAAAAATTTAAATTTTTGTTTTACTTAACTTTTATTTATTTAACTTTACTTTAATCTTAGGATTAACAGTAAAACTGAACTTAACTTTTTGAAAGCAAACTTAATAATAATAATTCTTGATACGAGTATAAAATGAATTTATTAACCTAAGGTACTTGGAAGCATAAAACTATTTAGTCAGCAGTAATTACTTTAAGTGTGTTAATTTTATTTTTGTATGTAATTTGATATTTTAACTTTTATTTGAAAACAATTTTTTTTATTTGAAAGTAATTACTGTTGATTGTGAGTTTTTTTTGATATTATGCAAAAATATGAAAAATAAGAATTATGAGATTTATGGGAAAGAATTTATTTTTTTTATTATTTTAAGTTAATGGAAAATTTTGTTAAACTTTATAAAAGAAAGACGACGGAAATGAGGTGTCGTCTTTCAAATTGACTTTATTTGAGTTTACTGACATAACTCACGCGTGCACACACAGACCGACAGACCGACAAACCGACAGGTTGCGAAAAACAGTTTATTTACACTTTCCTACCATGGAGAAGTGCATTCCCACTCGATATGCAAAATTTGTTGCCATCACATAACCTACCTATTGTATATACAATACAATCGGTGAAAATATTAGACAATTTTGCTTAGAAAATATAAACTAATACAGATTAACGAAACTGCATTAAAGTTTATCTCTCGTTTTCTCTTCAATGCAATTTCTTATCAAACCATTTTCCGTCAAAAAAATTTCTAAATTAAATTACTCAAAATCAAATTCTTAAACTTATATGACCTTGACAATCCGTTTTAGTCAAATATGAATATTGGAAAAATTTTTCATTGAAAATGTTAATATTTTTCTGAAATATGTACATAAAAAAAATTTTTTTATAGGTACGTATACGTATCTATATGAAAATAAAAATCCAAAAATTGCAAATAACTGCTTACTTTTCTTACTAATCATATAACCAACCGCAAGGTGTATTTCCTAGTTTAACAAAAGTGTTTGATAAGATTATGAAAATTACCTAGAACACTTCTTCCAATCCCTAAGAACGCTAGTAAACTTCCAGTTAACATACCTAGAAAAACATAAATTTGGCTCTTAGTAGAGACTCCTTTTATGCTGTCATTTTATGCCAATATCATGTATTGGTACTTTCACAAATTTAAAATATTACCATGTAATGCGAAGATCACAAATTTGCGCATGCGTAAGTACCGCTCTGGCCCGTATGTTTATGTAAATGTGTATGTAAAATGTAGTCGGAACCGAATTTTCGCGTTAATTTGTTTCGAGAAGTGAAGAGCGAGTGTTCTATAAATCAAATACTTATATGTATATTTGAACTAGTTTAATTTTCTTATATTTGCAAACAGTACACCAGTGAAATAAATTCGAAATTTTGAAAACTATAATTAGAATAAATTATTAAAAACCGAATTTGAAAGAAGATTTTTAGATTTTAATAGATGTCAAATTTAACCTACATATACACTTTTCCATTTTCTGTTGATATTGAAACACTTTGCGATTCTATATTGAAACAAAAATTTAGTGAAGTGGAAATTACTAAATTTCATAATTATTTACCTATAAATCAATTAAGCATGTTTTAGCCATGTTCGGAAGCACATATTTGTGCGAACAATTGTTTTCTATATTAAAAAATAATAAAACGGCTGAAAGATCAAGTTAAACAGATCAACATGTTCAATCAATATTAAAAATTACAACAGCGAATTAAATTCAAGCTAATTTCGAGGATTTAGTAACTGAAAAATGTTGCTAAAATTGGAGTATAATTTAGTAGTTTCAGTTTTTAGCACTTTTCCAAAAAAATTTTTGAAAAAAGTGCTTATTAGTTTCACTCTGTCCGTCCGTGGACACTTTTTTTGTTTACAAAACTTCTACACCCTTGAAGATAGAAAGCTGAAATTTTATATGTACATAGATCTTTACTAGAAACTTACTTCCGCAGAACAAAATTTTTACCTATCTCCCCCCCTCTAGAAGTTATACCCGCCCAAAACCTTAAAAATGGAATTTTTTAACTATTTGTTGCAATGAAACCATAAGCATTTTTGAAATTTTGCAAACGCAGAAAGGCAGCGGCTTGCTTTCCCTAGCGCGGTATACTACAGTTAAACTTTAGAAAAACAAAATGACCGTTCAAATTTACCGTTATCTAAAGTTCTTTTTTTCCAAATTTTTGATGTCGTTTTTCTTCTAGACCCCAGCTTGTAGTAGCTTGAAATTTTAGCGACTTTTAGACATTAACAAATAGTTCATTTCGTTAGAAGAAAATTTTTTTCCATCTCCACCCCCTCTCAAGTTATCGCCCCTTGAAATTTGTAAAATTTGAATTTTTGACACCTTATATTTCCGAAATCGCACGTTTTTTCAAATTTCTATAAACGCAAAAAGCTAACGGTAAATTCCATGACATTAAAAAATATAATTATTTTCCTTAACTCACACAGTTAACCCTTAAAATCGAGCATTATGTTAACCCCTTTTTATATTAATTTTTGCTTTATTTCAAAGACTGCATAAATCGGTCATCCTAAAAATATGCAATCCTAGAAAGAGTTTTGTATATGAATGAAAATAATTTTAATAGTGTGATAGGTATACATAGACTGTATTTAAAAGCAGAATTTTCACTTGTTGAAGGGAAAAGTGCTACAATACAAACCATTGGTTTGACCCAACTTTATTTATTTTATTGTGCCTCCCGAAGCAATGTGCGAAAACCCTCAAATGGCCCTTAATGATAAATGTGTTTGACATGCCTGCTATAGATAATTGCGCACTTTTTTTGACAAATTTCATTTGTAAAATATTTTGTTTGCGAATAATGGTATTTCTATAAAATTTTTTGAAAATGAAACTTTTTCGAAATTTAAAAGCAAAATCCTTATAATAAAAGCACAATAGATTCTTATACGTGGTCGCGGTGCACTGTTGCCCCCGCTGCATAAATCTGCAATCTAGTGCTTTTTGCACTGTACACTCAAACTTTCAATTTACATACGAGAAATAAGTAATTATGTGCGTGCATTTACAAATTTTTTTTAATTTTTTTTATTATTAATGTTTAAATTTTAGTGTTATTTGTAATATAATGACTGAATAATAACTGAATGGAAGTCTGTAAATTGCATTGTGTAAATTAATTAATATAAAAAAAAAACTAGTTTAAGCAAATATCAAACATTAGTTTTGCTTAACGCCCTATAATATAATTTAATTTAACTTAAAAACTATTCGGTTCCAAAAATTAGATTCAGCCAGTGATTGCTGTATATGTATCATATAATTTTATGTATTTTTTTTCAAAGCTTGTAGGTCTACTAAATAAGCAATTTAAAATCATTACTATGACTTCAATATAGTGCTATAAACTCTGTTTTATTCTTTGTTTTTAAATCTTAAGTAAAAAAATTTCTCTTTTTAAAAACTTTTATATTTTATTTTTGTAGAATTTTCAAATTACCTAGCAAATGCTAGTTTTGCGATATATATGCGTTATTATGTTTATATTTTCAGGTGCATTTGTTACATGGTGGTAATTTATTTACAATTGCTACCATATAACAAAGGCAAACTTCCCGGTATGTGAGCTACGATGCGTTTTCTTTACATGGTAAGGCCCCAACTAGTCAGTTTAAAATTACAATCACTTTTACTATAAAAAAATCTGATGAGAATAGAATAATTTTTGTTATTCTCCGTGAGTAAATATTCGATGTCAAACAGTGTTTAAATTTTAACACTCTGATTAAGCTTTAGGTGCCGTTTACATTTACGACAAAGTGTGATATCGTTTTACATATCAGACTAAAATAATCTGATAAAACCTAAACTTTAATTTTATTTTTACCGACCGTATTGTGTGTACAATGGGTAGGTTGTGTGATGGCTACAAATTTTGCATATCAAGTTTTCGGTGGGAACGCACTTCATCCTCATCTTTTATTCGACTAGAAAAGTTTTTTGTTTATATTATTTTTTTATAATTTAAAGATATAATTTTTAATAATTTTTAATGAATGTAATCGAATTTCTGTTATTTTAATGTAAATAAAACAAGACTTCAAATATTGTAGCAATGTACAATGCAGATTTAATTATTTTTAACATGTTCTGGTATATGAGTATTACATTTTGACGGTATTCAATAATTAATATTGTTAAAAATAACATATTGTATTATTATTATATGGCCTAAGAAAAATCCATAAACCGGGTAACAAAATGTGCAAGCACCAAATTATGGAATTGCGAAATGGGTAGTTGCCAAATTTAATAAATCGCAATAACCGAAGGGTATTACAATAAAAAATAGTTTTGATTTCGAAATGAAGCACAAAGCACTGAAAAAAAATTTATTTATTAAATACACTTACGTAACAGAAATTTGATTCATATATTAAGAAGGCAAAAAGAATATAAAAATAGGTGATTATAGTGGAATAGAAGGTGATTATGATAAAGGAATATCAAAATGCAACCATAAAGGTAAATAAAAAGAAAAGAATAAAATAAAAAATGCTTTTGTGTTTGCTTTTTTATTTAATATTTAAATTTAAATAAAACCAAAAGTGCTGGATTCCTACATAAAAAATAAAATCAACATTGGTTTTACGCACGGTGTTAAGCAAACAACTTAGACTTTACGTCAAAATTTAATAATTTTCTACATAAAGAAATTATAACCAAAATAAAAATTAGCTTATCGCCGTTCAAAGTTTTTACAAGCATTTAATTGTCGATATTTTATTTTTTAGTTTAATTAAAAATCTGAAAATAATTTTGGTGAGAAAGTGATTGTTTAAATCTACGACAAATCGATAAAATATAAGACAAAATCGACAACTATTTCTAAGATTACTGGTTTTTTATTAAACTAAAATTACCTGATGAAACTCACAATTTATTATTTGCTACGAAAATAATGTAAATAAAAATTAGCTGACCCACAAAAATTAATTGTCGATATAAACCCTAGAAAAAAATAAATGTCACCATCTCACTTTCAACATATGATAATAAATCTCATGAGAATACAGCAATTTATATTATTTACCGCCAGACAAAGTTTGACGTCAAACAATGTTTAGTATACCACTTTGATCAGATTAATATTATATCCTAGATTTTGACGATTATGAAAACAGTTACTTAGATTTGTAAAACATCCCTCATATTTTTTTTGTTTTTTTCTTTATATTTTTAATAATAACAAGAATATATTACAAATGTTTAGATGTACATCAAGATATCATTTCATTTAATCATATCATTTCAATATAAACACATATGGTAGATATACTTAGACTATGCTATACTTAATAGTATAGTCTAAGTGATCATACCATACTATCTAATATTAGTCCCAATACCAAATAGTCGAAGCTTTTGATTAATTAATTTGAATGGTCCCGTAGTTGGTGATGAGAAGTTGAAAGCCTTGTTTTCAAATTGTAATAGCCGTATATTTTTTAATATTTAAGGAGATTTTTTTTAAAACAGCCATTCCTCAATAATGCCCAAACCAAATGAAACTGATTTTCGTAAGTCGACGGAATTAACTGTAATTTATATATTTTATCACATAATCATCAACAAAAAGTTGTAAAATACTTTGGGCCTAATGTAGCCATATCGTCGATACTAGAATTAATCCCTTTAATACATTCTTTATTATGCAGTGCACAGTAGGTGCTATTACATTAAGTCTGTTTTTTGCATAAGGTCCAGAGCAGATTCAATCGAAAACCATAAAATTACAATCAGTCGAATTTAATAAGAAGTAAATCCTCATCAACTCAATCAAAAGCGAAGGCTTTTCTGTTTAACGATTTGCATAGTGCAAGTCAATGAATAGACAAGTAGTAAAGCTCTTACCATCAGTGCTCTTTGTAATTTTTATAATAAAGTAGATTACGGCCACACAAGTCGCCATCGTGTTTGAATTCTTGTAAAAGGCATATTGTTTCTTTTGTAAACTTTTTTAATAATTTTTTCATTGATTTATGAAGTCGAATTTAAAACAGATTGGACTGATAGCTGTTGGGTGGAATTGTTTTATCACCGTATACTTGCATATGGGAGAATCAATAGCATGCAATGAATCGAAAAAAACCACAGAACCAAAGGTCCGATGAACGTAAACAACACTGACTAATTCAACTCATCAATTGTTATTTTTACCTTTTCCAAATTTATAGCTGTTAAAAAAACTTATTGTAAATATTTTTCATTAATAGGATTGGTTGCTATATGTAAGGTATTAGAAACACTTCAAAAATATGAGTTTATTGTATGTGCAATTCCAACGTGCAAATAAACTATAATGGCGTCATTGTATTTAATTTCATTTAAATTAGTATTATTTAAGCAATGGTTATTGTATATCACTAGAAATTGCAGCACTACAAAACGATTTCTCAAACTCTCTAATTTGAATTTCAACTATTTTCCCTTATTTTTCAAAAGTTCATTAGCCCTTATATCATGAGGATATCTTCATTTATATCAGAAAAAGGAGTCACGAATGTTCATTGTTGTATTAATTCAATCAAAACTCAAAAAAGTTTTTTTGAGTTTTGATTGAATTAGTACAACAGCAAACAGGATATAGATAGCTACGAAATCTATGATTATGGTCGATATCACAATATTAATTAACATATATTATGTAATGTCGGATCGAATCAGAAATGTGTAATCTTTTCTATAAAAATAGATGTTGGAACAATTTGTGATAGTCTATGTTGCAGGAAAAATAGCATCTTCAAAATTCTTTAAAGCCTTGATATGTTGCAAAATTTAAACATTATATTAGTTTTGCACGTTTAAGAAATAATTATGAATTACCCTGTGACTCTCTGTGAGAGTTATTAAATTCATTGAGCATATGCATAAATAAATAAATAAATAAGAAATTGTTGAACTTTAACAAGTATTTTTAAACAAACTTTTTACGTATTTTTGATTCATTGTAAGAAAATGCCAAAAGCGTTTAATTTATCTTCATAATGGGTAAAGTTTTTTTCTTTTTTAGAACGGAAGTTACAAGCAAAAAAAAATAGGTGTATTAAAATTTTGTCAAATTTTATTAAAACCTTTGTAGCTCTGAAACGTTTCCGATTTAACACTGTTCCGAACAAAAATTTTTGCCCATTAACTTCTACCCAATGGTATATGGCTTCTAACTTGTTGCTGAATCAGTTTGGATATTGTTTAATTTTATTTTCCCCATTTAAATTTCTATTTAATAGCGCAGTTTGCTACACTTTTTGATAGACTTAATAGAATAATTTTCTTTTTATTTTTAACTTGTGAATTCTTATCCATTACTGAGTCCAGATAGTTAACTTTAAGCTCCAATTCGTTATAATGCTTCCAGTTTTGATTGATTTCATTTAGCTCCTATTTTCCAGAGTTACAGTTTTTAGAGCTTTTATAATGTCTTCCAATTGATTGGATATCAAGACATCATTCATTACATTTATATTCAAATTTCTGTATGAAGTGGAAAAATTTGCAACATCATTATTCTCTTCATCAGCTACCACAAATGATTCATTTTTTGAAGGACACAGTTGACATTTCTACAGAATAAATTCAATTTTATTTTTTCAAATGGATCATCTGAGTCATTTACGCATTTGGCATGAAATATTCCACCACAGGATCAACTACATAGCAATCTTGCGCTTTTAACCGACATATTTTTTATTGTCAGCACATTTCTTCCCCATTTTGTGCAAACTAAGGTTTTTCTTTGTTTTATTCTTTTTGTTTTGCGCGTAAAAGAATAATATTGTTTTCCTTCTCTATTTATTTTTAAATATCAAAGTAATATTTTGGCAATCAAATTTACTTACAAATTTGATTGCACATGAAAGAAATAAAGTTGGGTCAAACCAATGGTTTGTATTGTAGCACTTTTCCCTTCAACAAGTGAAAATTCTGCTTTTAAATACAGTCTATGTACACCTATCACACTATTAAAATTATTTTCATTCATATACACATTATTTCTAGGATTGCATATATTTAGGATGAGCGATTTATGCAGTCTTTGAAATAAAGCAAAAATTAATGTAAAGTGGGGTTAACATAATGCTCGATTTTAAGGGTTAAGTTTCTAGCAAATATCTATATACGTATTAAATTTCAGCTATCTTCAAGGGTGTGGAAGTTTTGTAAACAAAAAAAGTATCCACGGACGGACGAACGGACAGAATGAAACTAATAAGCACTTTATTTCAAAAAATTTTTGGAAAAGTGCTAAAAACAAGGTTTCTTTTCCTATCGTGCATTTTTTTGTTGTGTATATATAGATTATAATGTCATACAAAAAATAGTTTTTGTAATTACACAACAAACTACCTTTTTGAGGGGCCCGGGTGAATACTAAGTTTTTACACACTCTACATTCGTGAATGTACCAATATACTTTCAACACAACTCCAAAACGTAATTTTAAATATTCGGAAAAATAAAAAAGCCAACTGCATGAAATTTTGTAGTCGCGTGTATAATTACAGCCCAGATACCACTCAAAAAACTAGTTCTATTTTGTAGTTACAAAAAGTGTCTTCTGTATAGTGCTATAAACTATATATACATAAAGCTAATAATAATTTTTAAATTGAAAAGAAAATTTTTAAATAAAAGTGATTAAAATTTACGCCTAGTCAGCTTGGCAATTGATTTAATAATCAGGTATCAATTAAGAAATTACTTAAAATTTTCTATTTCAATGAATTCGTTGGTTATGAAATTTCTGTCGTCCATTTTTAATCGAATATTTTTTTGGAATTTTCACCGAAGACAAGTACCTCATAGACTTAATAGAACTAGATACTATCATAGTGCACGTCTATTAGACGCCTAGGCTTCACTGATAAGTCTATTACAAACTTAAGGTAGCTCTCTTTCCGAGAGAGCTAGTCTAAGAAAGAAATTCTGATGCAATTCGACCAGAAAACATTCTGATTTCTTATGACTAAATTTTTCCGATTGATAATTAGCATCTAACAAAATGTACGCGAACCTCTACACTATTTGGAAGTTTGGTTTATATATAAGTATATAATACAATTTATGTATGTGTGTGTGCATAAGTATATGTATATCTACCAGGCCACCAAGTTGAAATTATTCTCCAATCCCGATCGAAATATTTCTTTTTTTGAAAATTTTTGAGTATGTATATTGTCAAATGTCTCCTAGAAATATTACAAATATTTTTTTTTCTTAATTAGAAAACACAAATAATAAAAGTATTTTTTTTTTTAATTTTTAATTAAAAATTTTTAAGTAAATCAGTATATATTTGGAAACAGGAAAGGAGAGATGCTTTAAAATTTGAAATTAATTTGTTTTTTAAATGCACATCTAGAATCAAGCGAATTTGCAATAAGATTTTTTAAATTTGAACATTATATAAACTATGCGAGATAGAGTAAGAAAAAAAATATAACACAAATTTTCGAGAAATTTCGAATCTAAAAAAATAGTTCAGATTTCAACAAGCTTTATCTCGTAAAGTATGGGTCAAATCAAATACTTATGTAGAACCTGCACAAATCAAGAATATTATTGAATTTTTTTCACACAAAAAATTTTGAACAACGCAATTCATAAAAAATTGAAAACTATCTATCACTATTTATCAGTCAGGTCACTATACAAATTACATTCAATATTATAACTTAATATGCACTTTTTTAAAACCATACTGAATAAAGTGAATCGCAAAGAATACTCAAAACGTTCACAAAAAAAATAAAATAATATTTCAATCGGAATACTTCGAAAACATAAAATATTAAGAATTGTTTTTTTTGGTAATTTTTTATGATTGCAAAATTTCGGAAAATAATACCAGTTTGGTGGGTTAACAGATGTATATGGCGTTATATCATGCACTAGCCCTATGCTCCTCCTAGGAGTCAAGAAGGAAAAAAAAAACAAAAAAAAAAGAAACACTATATAATAAAAAAATACAAAGTTATTTTTAAGTTTTGGATCACTATTTTATAAAAAAAATGAAATTTAAAAAAATTTTATATTTCATTTAAATTATAATGTTTTAAAAGTTTAAGTAAAGTATACTTCAATTTTTAGATACACCGTTTGCTTTATTCTTGCTTATGTTTTGCGTTTACATACTTAAAACTTTGGATCAGTTGATATTATAAAAATTCAGTTATCGTTTTATTTACGATTTTGATGTTATTTTCGATCAGTTTACCAAACAATAAATTTTACAGCTTAAATTCTTTTTTATTGTTGTAATATGAAAATAAAAATTATCTTATTTTTAATTGTTTGCATTGTTGTTTAATTTAAATAATATTTTTTAATTTTTAATAACAAATATGTATATCAGAATACATCTAAACATCAAGTAGTACAATCATCTTCTTCTGGAAAATCTATCTTCAGTACTGGTTTTAGGTATACTGGCGGACATTTAGTAAGTGCAACTACGAGCTACACAGTAGAAAGCAGACGAGTATATTTGTTTGAAGGATTAATTGGCAAAGAACGTTCAGGTTTGTGGGATCATATGCAATTTTGGGAAGATGCATTTTTAGACGCTGTAAGTCAAGAGAGAGAAATGATCGGTATGGATCAGGTAAATCAGTCATATTTGTGTTACATCAAAATGCATATTGCAATCTATCATAAAAATACAGGGTCCAGGAGAAATGATGGAGAGGTACAAAATGCTTAGTGAATCTGAGAGAAAACGCTTGGAACACGAAGAGGATAAATTACTATCGACGATGTTATACAATCTAACAGCAATTTTAGTAATGTTAAACGTTAATAAAGAAGAAATCAAAGTTAAAATTCGAAGGCTTTTAGGGAAAAGCCATATCGGTTTAGTGTACTCTCAAGAAGTTCATCAGCTTGTAGATCAAATTAAGCACTTGGTATTTAATCAAAAGAATCATATTACTAAGGGTATCAAACAAAAATAAAAATATGAATTTAACGGAAAAATTGAAACATTCATGCAAAGATATTCATGATGTACAAAACCGAATTAAATAATTTCTGTTTGAATATCCGAAAATAGTACATGCATATCTACTTTGTCTTTAGTAAAGGAGTAATTCTTAGAAGATAATAGGCACAAAACTTATTACTGCCTATAAAAGCTTTAGAAATTTGCAATAGTGTATTTTTAGGAGACTTACATATCGCATACACATGTTTTTGAAAACTCTACTTTTTTATGTTAATTAATATATTAAGCCACTTTCAACTTTATAATTACAAAAATAATACAATTAAAAACCTAAAGGTAACCTAAAGGTACAAAGATATATTTCAAATTATAATATATGATTTTGAATACATATTTATTTTTCACTTGATAAACAAGTATATGCCTATGTATGTACATATGTAAAACGAATTGTTTTTTACGAATTTTTCCATGGTATTGTTTTTGAGAACCATAGATTTTTCAATTGAACTATTGATATATAAAGATTGATATTATTATATAAATTAACAAAAATTTTTCTAAATATTCTAAAAAATTTAGAACGCAAATGACATTGACTTAAAGCCTTTTGCCTCAAGATTGCAACATCGAAGAACTTTTGCAGTCCATCAAGGTATAGATACCTCAACACCTTTGTGTTTTATGGAAGTCAGAGACGACGGCCTTATTTTACGATCACTAAATGGGGTTATAATCGAAAGATGGCATTTTGAAAGATTGGTTAACATGACTTATTCTCCGAAAACTAAAGTTTTGTGCATGTGGAGGAGAAATGGTGGCCAACAAACCACTTTACACAAATACTACACAAAAAAGGTAAAAAACAGTAAAAGGTAGTTCAAAATTTATTAACTATTTTTGCAGTGTAAGGATGTATATCAAGCCATAAAAGAGGCGATGGAGAGAGGAGCTATTCCTTCTAACATTCCTGAGCTTGGTGGTGAGTTCCCAGTTCAAGATTTAACAACAGGAGAGGGTGGTTTGTTACAAGTGTGTTTAGAAGGCATTGGGCTATTATTTGCTAACAGCAAGGTAAATAAAAGTGTAAACATTTAAATATTTGCAAACCATGGCTGAGCGAAATTCAGACCTAAACTTTTTAAAAGAGTGACAAATCAAAGAGGACGAATTTACACGTATTCTTAAGTATGTCAAGATGGGCTCTTTTTAACATCATAAATGTCCCACCAACTTCTTTTAAATTTCTATTTAGACACAGTTAAAATTAAAGTTTTTTTCCTTTTATCAGAGCTAAAATTTTTATAGTTTTTTTATATTCATTTATTTCAAAAAAAAATTTAGTATTAAATTTTTCTATGTATTGCAAAAAACAGTCCAGACTCTATTCATTTTCTTAGGATTTCAGTTAATGCTACTCTGCAGAGAAAAAAAACAGGGACATTATTCTTTGAGATGTATAATGTTGACTTTTTTTGTTCTTTTTTTTTAATTTTTAAATCTGATCTGATATAATAAGTTCTATCTGATAAATAAGTTACTAATTATGTATGATTATATCTCCCATTTTTTCACACACTTGTGTACTCCCATATCCATATACATACTTATTACATATTTATTAGTTTATTTATTAATGTTTAACTCAAAAATTTTACAACAATTAAAGTTAAAGAACACATATATATATATATATATATATATATATATATATATATATATATATTTAAGGTAAAAAGAAGTTTTTTTATCGTGTCATTCGCCATTGAAAAGTAAAGTATGTTTTTGTGCTTTACATAAACTCAGCATCCCGTTTCTCATAATTGGCCGTTTCTCAGATCAGGAGAACGAGATCTAGAGTTAGAGTTAGGAACAATTTTATTTAAAATGTCGCGAGAGATTAAGTCAGTAAGCGCAGGGTGAACTTCAAAAAAAATTTTTTAAATATATGTACTAAATGTAGGTCAAGTAGATGTACTAAATATGTAGGTCAAGTAACGTTTTTATAAACAATAATAAGCTTGAAGCAGCCATATAAACAGGAAAATAGATATCACTACATCATATTGTGTAGCTACCTTGAATAGATACGTACTGTATAACAAAGTATGAAATTTTAAATTTATAACTATTACTTTCATACATTCGAATGTTTTTACCTAAGTTTTATGAAATGAAAAATAAAAGATTAAAAAAAGAAATTTTGTTGTTATCAAAATACAAATAACAAAAGTTTTACCTTACTTAATTTAATGTTATTTCAGTTCGATGTTTTTGATACACTCGTTTGTTTACGATATTTTGCTTCTTTCTTGCTTACAAAAATCTTATTACCCTCTATTTCGAAAAAAATGCATTATTGCAAACAAACGAAAAATAACGGAATGGAACAAGTCGAACGACTTTTTTTATAGACATACTTAAGTTATAATTTTCTTAACGTTTAAAGTTTTTTTAAAATTTCTAAAATAAAATTTAGTGTTTTAAACGCTGTAAATTTGTCAGCTGGGAATTTCTGTCAGCCGTGATCAAAGTTCATAATTTTCATAATAAGTCTTGTTTTTTAAAAGAACACAAAAAACATATAAATAAGAGAAGAAAAAACACAAATGTATACACCATGAATCTAATAATGCATGAATAGCCCGCGCTAATCTATTTCTTAATAAATTAAATAAAGTTGGGTCAAACCAAAGGTTTGTATTGTAACACTTTTGCCTTCAACAAGTAAAAATACTGCTTTTAAGTAATACAGTTTATATATACCTACCACACTAATTATTATTAATTACCTACCACATTAAAATTATTTTCATTCATATACGAAACTATTTCTGGGATTGCATATATTTATGATGAACGATTTATGCAGTCTTTGAAATAAAGCAAAAATTAATATAAAGTGGGGTTGACATAATGCTCAATTTTAAGGGTTAATTTTGTGAATTAAGGAAAATAATTATATTTTTTAATGTCATGGAATTTACGGTTAGCTTTTCGCATTTATAGAAATTTTAAAAATCTTGCGGTTTCGGAAATATAACGTGTCAAAAATTCAAATTTACAAATTTCAAGAGGCGATAACTTGAGAGGGGGTGGACATGGAAAAAAATTTTTTTTGTAGAGAAATGAAGCATTTATTAGTGTCTAAAAGCCCCTAAAATTTCAAGCTTCTGCATGCTGGGGTGTAGAAGAAAAACGGAATCAAAAATTTCGAAAAAACGGACTTTAGATAAATTATTATAAGGACTTTAGATAATTTAGATGGTAAATTTGAACGGCCATTTTGTTTTTCTAAAGTTTGACTATAGTATGCCACGATAGGAGAAGCAAGCTGCTGCCTTTCTGTGTTTGCAAAATGTGAAAAATGCTTTTGGTTTCATTGCAACAAATAGTTAAAAAAGGCCATTTTTAGGGTTTTGGGGGGGTATAACTTTCAGAGGGGGGGAGATAGGTAAAAATTTTGTTCTACGGAAATAAGTTTCTGGTAAAGGTCTATGTATGTATTAAATTTCAGCTTTCTATCTACAAGGGTGTAGAAGTTTTATAAACAAAAAAAGTGTCCACGGACGGACGGATGGACGTACGGACGGACAGAGTGAAACTAATACGCACTTTTTTTCAAAAAATTTTTGGAAAAGGGCTAAAAATTAAGTCAATATAAAATACCTTCCCATATGTAGAGATCATAACGCAGTATGCCTTTACATCAAATTGACAATGTGAAAGTTTATGTTTGAGGAAATTTTAACATTAACATAGCGTCTTATTTTCAATGCAACCAAATTGTAGGCTATTTTAAGTTATTATTTATATTTTCGTTTTCGTAAAAGGGAAAAATATTTAAGTTTATATTTTCTTTGCTAATATTACTAAGAAGAATTTTCTGAACAAATTAACTTTTATTTAATTTCCAGTAAGGAAAATGTTTAAAAATATTTAAAATATCAATTTTATTAAAAAGAAATATATATATATTTTTTTTGATTTGTGAACATAAATCTAAAAATTATAGAACATTTTTTTAAATACTGTTACATTTTTTGTAGTTCAAATATTTTATTTTAAACATCTTTGAAGTTGTCTATTGTTGAACACATACACATTTAATATCTCCTTTTAGCTGTTATATAGTCTAATAGACTAATTAAACATACAAATCTTTTAAAATACCAGTATTTCAAAAGTATTTAACAAAAACGATAAATGAACAGAAAACAAAACGATTATATACGTTTTATAGAAATGGAAAGCTTTAAGATACCCTGCACAGATAACTCATAAATGTACACATAAACGCAAAACTAATTTCTTAATGGTAACTTCTGTTTGCTAAGTTTAGAGCGGATATGTTTTAAGGATTTTTTAATATATGATTTTTTAATGTAACTGTAATCAATGATATTTAAAAATTCAATGAGTGTTTTTTATTACACTAGCTTGTGTATAAAGATTATAGCGTTTTTGAGGCGACTTATACCTTTATTCCTTTCATTTAACTTTAAGGTTTTCGAAATTCATTAGTAAGCGCATTTGTCTCTGTTTTTAAAATATAATATGAATTATTATTATGTACACTCCCGTAGTGACAAGTATTAAATAAACTATTAAAGAATTTAAGAAAAAAAATGCAGTGATAAAGTTAAATTTATTACTATAATTAGTATGGGAACATAACTTTAAAAAGAGTACTAGTACTTGAGTATGTAAAAATTAGAATTTATTATGAAGGAAAACGATTAACATTAGATTTAAGAAAAACTGTTTTGTTTTCCGGTCAATAATTCAAGGTAATACACATAAACAATACACATATACAGAAATATTAGGTTCTTATTTAAGAAATATTAGCCTAAGATAAAACCTGAAAAAAGCTTTAAAAAGAGAAAACAGAACGAAATTTTTAAGACAAAAAAATATTCTCATGCAAAAAAAAAGTAAACCAGACGGAAAACTTGAAAAAAACTTTTAAAAACTTTATAAACATATGACAAACGTCAAATTTCAGTATTTTTCAAACATAAACAGATATTTTTTGGTTATACCATAAACCGAAAATTTTAATTTTGGATTATAAAAGTGTGAAACTTAGAAAACCGTTTGTTAACCCTTTCGTTTTTTTATAACCTGCACTTCGTGAAGGGTATATTAACTTTGGTATGGAGTTTGAAACTACTTGAAGCAGTCATCTGCGGTATGGACATATATATACATTCTTGCTCAGCGTAAAATTCTGCGTTGATTTAGACATGTCCGTCCGTCCGTCCGATCGCACGATAACTCAAAAACGAATAATGCAATCGACACCAAACTTTCACAAATTGTTTCTTTTGTGACAAGGACGAACCCTATTGTTATAAGACACATTCGGGTAGCTGCCATACAACTCAAAGAGTTTATTTTAATTATTTCAAAAACTAATAAAGGTACAAACATAAAATTTTGTATACGTGTGTCCAATTATATTCTACATCTGCTCTAAAAATTTTAATGAGATAGCTGCACCGGTTCGGATAGCTGCCATACAACTCCAAAAGCAAATTTTTTATACTCGGCAAAATAATAAAGTCAGATTCATTAAGCTTGACAGTTGTGTGTCCAATTATAGGTCAAAGATATTTCTGAAGTTTTGGTGGAATTGCTTGACAGGTTCGAGTGGCTCCCATACAAGTTCAAAAGCTTATTTTAAATATTTGGAAAAATAATAAAGTTAGATTCATGAAACTTGGCAGTTGTGTGTCCAATTATAGGTCAAAGATATTTCTGAGGTTTTGGTGGAATTGCTTGACAGGTTCGAGTAGCTCCACACAAGTCCAAAAGCTTACTTTAAATATTTGAAAAAATAAAAAAGTTAGATTCATGAAACTTGGCAGTTGCGTGTCCAACTATAGGTCAAAGATATTTCTGAAGTTTTGGTGGAATTGCTTGACAGGTTCGAGTGGCTCCCATACAAGTCCAAAAGCTTTATATTACTAATATTATTGCTTATGTGTATTAAATTAAATTATTGACCGGAAAATAACACTGTTTTTTTTTAGATGTTAGCGAATATTTTTTTTAAATTTAATTTCTAGTAATTTTCACATAATCAGATGATAAGAATAATATTCTTAATTAATTTAATATGTGATTATCGTGCGTTCTTTAACACAACAATTTTTTTTCATGTTTTCCTTAATTTAATGTAATAAAACACTCGTCGAATTTTTAAACTGATTTTGAATTTCATTGATTTAAGTTGCATTAGGGTAAAGTCGTCTTATGATAATACATGGAAATATCATATATCACAAAATGCTTGAAACATACCTGCTTTAAACCAATTGTTGTTTGGATTATTTTCCATCTAACAAACAGAACAAACAAGTAGTTATCAATAAGAAGTTATTTTTGCATCTTATGTGTTATTATAGCATTTTATAAGCCTTCCCTCTATCATATCCCTCTATCTATCATAAAGTTTTGTGTTAATTTATCGTTGTTGTTAAATATTTTTAAAATACATATTTGAATATACAGTTTATTAACAGAAACAGTTTTAAAAGAAGAATATGTGTTCAACAATAGGCAACTTCAAAGATGGTCAAAGTAAATCTTTGAACTGCAAAAAATGTGAAACAGTATTTTAAAAAATGTTTTATTATTTTTAAATTTATGTTCACAATTCAAAAAAAAATATTCTTGCTAATAAAGTTAATTGACAACTACTTCATGATTTTACCACAAAATATAAATAACTTAAAATAGCCTACAATTTGGTTGTATTGAAAACAAGATACTATGGTAATGATAAAATTTGACATTGTCAATTTGACGTGAAGGTATGAAGGTACACCGCGTTATATGGGAGTATACTTTATGTATTGGCTTCACTTTTTTTATTAAGAAATATACATACATATGTACATATAAGGGCTGGCTATTCAGGTAAAATGAATTTTCATGTTGAAAAAATGGAAAATTTCATTTCCAATATGTTTCAAATAAGTTTTATAAAGTTTTTTCTGGTGAATCTGCAAGAAAATAAAAATTTTGATTCTATTACCAAAGAAATTAGAAAACTTTGATGGAAATTTTGTAAAAAATTTCGATGGGGGATAGTTGATGTAACTTGATTTACCAAAATCTGACATTTTTCATTTCTCATTTTTGTCTGAATTTTTCTGTTAGCTTTAATTAACGCCTTAGTTCCATTGACATCGTTATATAGACATATGTAGAGTAAAATTCATAAACTGTAAAGTTATTCATCTTGAGTTTTAAGAATATTCTTTTGTTTTTAAAAAAATGTGCATCAATTTATTTAAAAGAGAAAATAATTTTTTTCACTCGTCTTTCTTTTCAGTTTTTCATCCGATTAGATCACATACGAAAGTGCTTTACACAAAAAGGTGGTGTTTTCATTTTGGAAGAATATAGTAAGTTTTAAAACTACACAAACAATCATCGCACCATTTAATTTTCATAACAAGTTTTAAAATTTTTTAGCAGCCATAAAAGAACACTAAAAATTTTTATTATTGCATGTAGATACATTATGTACATATTTTAATTTAATTTTAAATCCACACATAATTGATTACACAAAAAAGTTAATTTATACTACGTCGTTGTCTTCTTACGCTATAAAAAATAATATTGAAACTACTATTGGCAAAATACAAAAATTAATTTCAAAGCGCTAATTGTAGTCATAAGAATAATGAAACTAATAGTTTTACGGAAATATTAAAAAGAATTAAACTTAAAGATTTTAATTAAACAATATGCAATATTTCAAACTGTTAATTTTCTTTTTGATTGAACATTTTACATTTATAGGTACAGTTTATAGGTTACATAAGTTATAGGTTACATTTCTAGGTTATATTGCTCGTTTTACATTTTGCGCAAAATATTTTTTTTCCATCCAAAATAAGTTTTCCGAACATGTGATTCATAATAAAACAAAAATTTTCTGAAAAATGTTTCATATGAATTTCATAAAGTTTTTCTAATGAATATACTCGTAATATGAGAAAAAAAGAACTAATGCCTTTTGACGCGAAAAATTTGAAAAAATTTTGTTGAAATTTCCACCAATTACCAATGGGTTCAACCAAAGATTTTAAAAACATTAAAAGATTATTTTTAATGTCTTTGTTTCAACCTAAAATCTCAACCACAATAAAAAAAAATCGTGGGAGCAAAATTATACTTCATTGTCATTCCAGTTAGGCCTTTAACGCTGTGCCAACGACCAAATTTTCGGGAAAACGAATTGAAAGGAAACGAACGGAAACGGTAGATTTCAATTGTATTTTCGCTATTAAAAGAAAGTATGTATTGTTTTTTTCTTGTATGTATTGTTTTATGAGTTGTATGTATTGTTTGAAAGTATGTATTGTTTTATGAGTTTAGTACAGTTTAACAAAAGTTATTAACAATTTTATGAGACCATGATTGTGAAACCTTTGAAACCTTTTGTATTTTAAAAGAAATTCATCTTTACCGTATAAAATCGACCTAATTTTTGTGAAAGGAACTTTTATTTTCCAGTTTCCTTGCATGAACGGAGTAACTTAGAAAATCAGTTTTAGTCATTTGTAGAATTTTTAATTGCATATTTACTGCAATTTCTTCTTTTAATTAATAAAACTTCTAATATTTCGTTAGAAGTTGTATTAAATAAAGTGGACTATGTATTTCAATTTCTTTTGAATATTTGTCTAATGCAGAATGAACCGCATCAACTTCCTGAATATTTAAGTATTGAAGTTACGAACACTTTTGCATTATTGTTTTTTTCTTAGAATATTGCTTCAGAAAACTTTTCAATGCTTACGAATTTCTTTTATTTTTATTTAAATTTAGTCATATTTGGAAAATCATTAACAAATTGTTTTAAAATTTTTACCAATGCTTTACATATATCATTACCAAACCATTCGGAATAAACTTTAGAACAGAACAGCAGGTGACCGGTTGTATGCAGATGCCAGTTAAATTGAATGTATTAATTTTTCGCATATGGTAAAATTTAGATTCGTTTCCTTTGGTAATGCAAAAACGTTTTGCAAAGTCGTAACATACAACGAATTAGAAATACTAAAGGAAGGAGCATATTTGTTTCTATCTCGCTTACACTCCCTAAAAAATCGTATCTTGAAAAAAAACATAGTGAAGCTAAAAACTTCAGGTAAGTCTCTTTCTTTGCTCCGAGCTTTGTCAAACTGAAAATAACATTAAATGCCAAATGTTGTTTTTTTAATTAGAAAATTACGCGCCGCTTTATAAAAAGTAAACAAAGAAGATTTTGTTATATTGTTTACAAAATTAGTGCGGTTTGTAAATAAAAAAATATAAAATTTTTAATAATAAGTGTTAAAAAAGAATTCTATTTTATAAAAACTTATGTAACAAGTGAAAAAAAGAAAAAAGTCTGTTGAAAAAGAAAAAGGTGTGTAGTATTAAATTGTTATTAATTGTAAAAACAAATAGCTTTATTACAACATATACATGTGAATTTTATTCATTTCAATAATTAAAAGAAAAATTTATTCAATAGTTCTTTGATTAATTCATGGTTTCTAATTTTATTAAGTTTTATGAAGTTTTATTAATTTTGCAAAGAATACATATGTTTTTGTTTTGTTTTCAATTAAAATTACTTCTGATGCCATAATTTTATCAGGACTGGATTTTTTTTCTAAGCAAAATTAGTTTGCGTTTGATAAAATATAGCATACATACAATATTTTAATTTGGTATATTTTTTTTAAATATAATTACAGTTTTCCTAGAAGTAATAAAATGAAAAGAAGGTGGATTGGAATTATCACTTAAGAAGTTTGCATTCAAAATATTTTACCAAAATTTGTAATTTTATAATTCATAAAATAAATTTATTCAAAGAGAAAAAAAAATAAATTAGTTTTTTTTACATATATTTAAAATGAAAAATATTTCGAAATATTTTTTAGTTTTTACTTAAAAAAAAAGTTTTAAGTTATCTTTCTTACAAATTACACATATTTTATAGTAGAGCCCATGTAAGAAAATAAAATAAATACGCTCCTGTTACGACTTTGACAATGCTCAGAGCAAAAAAAAGAGACAACTAGAAAGAATTTGGTTCATTGTTTTTTCAAGATGCCCCTTCCTTTAGTATTCCTAATTCGTTGGTAACATATAACTGCAGGTTTTTCATCTATGTTCCATCTATCCAAATTTCTTTCAGCTCTGCAAGCATTTTTTTTGTTCGTTGTTCATAAACGATTTTTCCCGTCTCAGTCGGAGCTAGGTTTTTTTTGAACAAAAAATGCTTATTACAGATGTCTTTCATTGGCTTGTAGAAAAAGATATTGTATTCATCATGAAAAATTTTTCTGTACATATGAAGATATTTTCATCGAATTTTCACATTATTCCAGGCACAAATGATTTTCATAATATTTAGTAACATTTTCGACAAATTGACTTTAGTTATTTAGTAAACCCTACGAAGGTACGGTTTGAAAACTTTCAATTTGTTTTTTTGCTGAATTGAGTTGTTCTTCTGAAACTTCCTTTTCAAATTGTTTTTTTTTGTACTGAATCGTGGTGTTCTTCTAAAACTTGTTTTTTTTATATATTTTCCTTTCTTAAAGTCGGGCATCCAGTTTTTTCATCAGATAAATTAGTAAAATTATAACAAATTCTTGACTTGTTTTTTTAAAAAAATGGGAGCAACACGATGAACAAGATCATTTAATTTAAAGGTAAAAATATTTTAATACATAAAGAAACAAGTGTGTTTAGAGCCAATTTTGATTTGCTTTTTCTCATACATCTTTCCCGCTTCACCAACATAAGACTGTCCTGATTCTCCAGGGTTCTTTTTGATATTTCGCTTCCGTAATTATCGTTGCCTGTTTTTTTCTTTTTCTTGGTATTGGTGTCAAATTTGTTCTAACACTAAAAGGTAACTTAGCCAAGCACATTTTAACCGTTAGATTGAATAGAAAGTATATTATTTTTTGAATCCAGCTTGAGGATTGCAGTTTGATCTTTACCTCTTACTATGTACTTAGTTACTTTTAACTATTTTTGACACACGTACAACATACAGAAATTTTTTAGGAAAAGAACGAAAAATATCTTTCAATATAGTTTAAAATAGTCATCCGAAGTTCAAAGAAAAGTTAATTGTCTATCATACTGTTTTAGGCAATGAAATAATGGAAACCTGTTCAATTAAAATTAATAATCTAATAATCTTATAGAATTTCCATAAAAGGAAATTTTCAATATGTCCTCCACGACTTAAACGTCGAGCTCATTCAGTTGCAAAAACCTTTTTAAACAATTTAATCGATGGTAAATACCAAAAGATTTTCCACAAACTGTAAAAAAACATGTAATGATTAGTGATAATACTGAATTTTTTTAAACTCCCGATTCTTTTTACCTTGTAAGATGTGCAAGCCATGCTTTTTGTTTTTATATTATTACGATAAATTTAATTATATAATTTTTGTAATTAAGTAACGAGTAAAAAATAAAGTTATATTTTTTTTTTAATTTTGCATCCGAACACCGTACATAGTACAATTAATTTCAACTTATAAAATAAATATTATTGAAGAATACGCTCATTTTTCATTTTTAACTTTAAAGTCAAAGAAAAGAGATTTATACAGGGTGATCAGTAATCAGTGACATAAAGTATACCATCATTTAGAGCATCTAAAATGAGTAAAATTTTGTTCAGAACTAGGTGTTCTCTTAACGGTTTCTGAGGTACAGGGATTTTAAAGAATTTTCATGAAATTTCTACTTACCCAAGTTTTTTTAACACTATGTTCCGATAAAAAATTCTACTCATTTTCGACCATCTACCCGGTTGCATATGGGTCCTACCTTGTCGGTGAATCACCCGTATACAAAATGTCTTTAAAATGCGTTTAAACTTCTAACAATTTTCTTCTATAAAAAAAGAAGTTATAACTCTGTGTGTTATAATTCTGTCTAACTACGTGTTATTACTCTCACTTCTAGAAACGGATACTATTTAGGTACAAATTACCCTCACAAAGCATCCATCATTTTTCACACCAAAAAATGCCAATTTTATGTTATTAAAAAGTTTATAAAATTTTGAAAAACTTTTGTATACCAGGCAGACTTTTCTTCCAATCAGTTGTTCTTGTTTATCTAATGGAGATATAGTATTTCTGTTTTGTTGGTTTTGTTTTTTTTTTTTTTTGAAACTAGACCTTTTGTTCTTTTATACATATGTATATTACTAGATATTAGATACGTATATTACTAGAACAGAATAAAAAATTTCTTTTTTAACATTTTCCTATTCAAAATTTTTCACAATAATATGAATAAAATAATTTAAATGCGTCACAACGATATGAAGAAAATATATAAGTATATGTATGTATGTATGTATGTATGTATTTTTTTTTAGATCCTAAATCGAAAAGTGTTGTGCAGAGAAAATATCAATCAGCTATGGTAATAAATTTTTATCAACAGCATCTGCAATTTTATATTCAATTTTGAAATTTTTAAGGCTGACCAAATTTGTTATTCAGTGCTGTGCGTTTTTTCATATGTTGCTGCTGGCAGTGACAAGCAAAGCGATGTTTCATTATCCAAATCAGAAAACACTGCAAAATTAAGCCACCAGGAGACCCATTTAAAACGACAAAAGAGTGATGAAACAATACCAGCAGAAAAAGTATCTATATCGTCTGATGAAAAAATAGTATCCAAACAAAATCAACAACACTTAACTTTCGCAAAGATAGTAGCAAAAAAGTACGCAAGTCAATCACCTGAATCTAGCAAAACGTCCCTTTTAAATAATACCGAGACACAATTGGGAAATATATCTTCAAATTTTAAGACTTCTGAAAATATAAAAAATTTTTCAAATTCCCCTTCAATTGTTCAAAAAACGAATGAAATAAGGCGAGCAGGATCGGTTCATGAAGTTGAAACTAAGCTGCCTGCCAGACAGCTAACAAGACAGTTGTCTGCCAATTCAATACCACCTCAATTTATTCCTAAACCACCCCCTCCTTTTGTAATACCTTTGAGGCGACCATCAAAAACAGGGTCAATTTTGCAGCTAAAACCAAGTAATTCCAAATTTTAAAAACAAAATGCAAAAATTATTAATCCAATACCGATATTTAATGTGTAAGTGGATTTATTTCACTAATAAATATTTATGTGAAACAGAACGAAAAAAAGCCATACATACGTAACGAAATCACATTTGGTGGAAATGAGTATCTACAATAACCTTAAAAATAATGGAAAATATAAATGAATTATTTAAAAAATAGATCCACAAAAACAATAAAAACAGTTTTATAGATAATGGCTCTTTAAATTTGGCAGTGTAAAAAGAACCATTTGTACAATTATATTCTGCTGCTTAAAGTTACATAAATAGAGTGCGCTCACATTATGTTCCGAATTGGTAGAACGAATAAAAAGAAATAACGAAAAATTTCCGAATAACTGAAGAGCTGCAAATTTTCCACCTTTCTATTTAAAATAAAATCAGCAAATATACAATAGCACAACAATGTTACTGTTAATTTATCAGTTTTTAAAAAATTATGTATATGTTTTATAAATTATTTTTTTGAATTTTTTTATTTATAAATTCTAAGAATTTGAATTTAAATTGATGTATAAAAAATAAAGTTTTGTCTATGTTAAAATATCAATAAATAATTAATATTTTTCTTTCTTATTTGCTCTTGTTATTTGAATGGCCTCTTTAGCAAAAATATAAGACACACAATTTTAGCCCCTTATTATGATTTGCGAAGCGAATAAAATTTTTGTCGAATATGAATTTTTGGTATTATGATTAGCAAATTCGCCCAAATATAAGGCGAATGAACTGTCAAATCTGTCGAATGAAAATTCTGTGTGACAAGCTTAGCGAATGAAACCGAAAATCAATATTACAATTATATAATAGCATTATAGTGATATAACGGAAAAATCTAAACTATCAGTAAAGTAAGTTCATAAAATTCTACAAATTATTGTGAAAAATATTGATTGTTTAATATTGATTTAAACGTGAAAAAAACGAACCAAAAACGATTCGAGCATATACATAGTTAAATTAATGGAGAACAAGCCCGACATTACTAAAGAGATGGTAAAATTCAATTGTTTTTGCAAAAAAGCATTTAAAAGATTTTGGATCTGGCGAATAAAGCAGTCGCCGATCATAATTTAAATTGTCATTCGATTCGCCTAGTCCATTCGACTCGCCTAGCTATTCGCTTTGCCGATCATAATAAGCGTATTAAACGGTATTTTAGTATATTCACCCAACTTTTTTTTTACACGGTAGATACGTCCCAACGAAAACCGTGTAAACAAAAAAACGTGTAAAAAAGACATGCTACTCATATTAAAATTGAGGATGTGTTTCACAATTTTGAAAACCCGTGTAAGATCAAAAAAAAGTTTTCGGTTGACCTAAAAACCGTGCAAAAATATTAATATACAATACAAAAGTATAATATAAAAAACCAACAACTATTGTAATGAAAAAAAAACATATACATATTTAATGTACAATATTAATATTAAAAATAAAATACAGTTCAGGTATATTATGATTAAAAAAGTATAAAATAAATAATAAACAAAATATAATTCAAACATATTAATATTAAATTTACGCAATAATACTTCCTTTTTGTTGTAATTAAATCCAAACAGAAATTATATTGGCACTAAAACTTATAAAAAACAAATATTGTTTTCTTGAAAAACAGACAAATATAAAGTGCGACTAAAAAAATTCTGAAAATTTCCCCAGTTATATTTTTTTTTATAACTGGGTGTACAAAATTTTTTCTGAACATCGTGTTAGAATAAATATTTCGTGTAAAAAAACATATTTTTTGCTTTTTGTGAATCGTGTTACTTCAAAATCGTGTAAAAAAAGACCGTGTAAAAAAGAGTTGGGTGTATTCTTTATTACATTTCCGAATATATAGAATTAGCATTTGGAGTTGTATGGCAGCTACACAAAACAGTCCAGGCATTCCATTTAAATTTTCAGAGCATATGTAAAATATAATTGGACATACCTTTTTTGATATTAAACCTCGTAAATTTGATAATAATACCTCTATTTGTTTTTAAAATATTTAAAAAAACCTCTTTGAGTTGTATAGGGGTTTTCATTTATTCAGCGCTTGAATAGTTATAGCATGTAGTACGTTCGAAAATTAACGCTACTTAAACTGAAAATGTAGATCGTTCGTATATTATTGGCTGTAATAAAGTGCATTCGGAAATTCATTCTGTAATAAAGAAATGTCAGCAAGGTAGCGCAAGCCTCTAGTTAGCTTTTGCCGCTGTCATGAAATTTTTTTTAAATTTAAAATTGAAGAAAATTTTAAATTTCAAAATGGCAGATTTACATATATATTTAAGGGCTATTAAAGTAAGTCTTTTAAAATTTCCTTGTTTTGCAGCAAATTGGGAGGCGAAAAGTATTGGGATACAATTTCACAAACCATGTCATTTCTGTTATTTTCGAACGACTGATTATTTAGAAGTTTCAGAATTTGTAGGCATAAACAAAAAAACTTAGCTAAAGTTTTTGCATACTGTTTAACGCTATAACTTAAATTTTATTGCACGATTGGATGTAAGAATATGTATAGCAAAAGCGAAAATATTTCGCAGTATTATAACATTTTTTTTCAAACTTTCAGATTCAAAAAAAAATTTTTGGTTGAATAAAGCTGCCTTGGAATTTGTATTTCCCTTATTTTTTCTACTGATTTTGGAATTGAAACGGAAACAAATATCATACACATTTATTTTATAATATTTGTAACATTACTTTTGAATAATAAAATAAAATACATTATTTTAAATTTTTTAAACAAACAATTTAAGCTTTCGAAAAACTTATATCTTTTGAGAAATTTCTGAACAAAAGTCGTTACGGAAATATTCATAATACAGAAATTGCTAAATTTTCTAAAAGCTTTTTAAAATTTCTCTTGAACAATAAAACTATCCCTGAATACTATTTATTAATTCTATTCATAAGAGCAATGTTCAAAATTTTTTACTACTGCGCAGTCGACCGACCGTTACGGAACTCGATGGGTGGTTTATCGATATAATGAAACCTATATGCTTTTGAAAAACGGTTTAAAATTTTGAATAAAAGCCATTTGCTATTACATGTTTGAATATCTGGAAAAACCTTTGGCAATCCTTAATACTGCTTTAAATTAGTTACTTTTTTTGTACTGTAAGATACAGAAAGGGAAATTATATACAAAATAATTTTTTTTTTAATACAGGTGTTAAAAATCATCGAAAGATAGGCGGACTTTTTCAAATTTAGGCCTTTTTTAAATTTCAGTTAGTAGTGTCACCGCTGTTGCCAAATCGAACCAAATAGTACCAAATATATTGCACCCTGGATAAATGATAATTGTATTAAATTAATCAATATCATATTATACAAGGCAAATCCGACAGCGCAACTATCGCATATTTAAGTTTGTATTCTTCATCTTCGGAAGAATAACATAGAAAAAGAAAACGAAAAAAAAATTTAATATATTTTCATAACATGAATTATCATACGTATTACTCGTATATCGAAGCAAACTGTGCATTTAAAATTTTTTTACAAATGAGTTCGTACAAATTTTTCTTAATTTTAATAAAGATTTATTATTAATATATCATTAAAATTAAACCAAAACAAAGAAAAAAAAATATTTGTTTTGGGAACTATTCAAGAAAAACAAGTAAAAAAATGCACACAGTCATATTCGTACAGTTACATATACATATGTATGTATATGTAAAGGCGTCAATTCTTGAAAATAAATTATGCAATGTTTGTTTTGATAATTGCTAATAATTTTTCTTAGTTTGGATCAGTAATTAAAAGTGTTTGAATATATAATTTTTATTGCGTTTTATAGAAATACTACTTTAAATTAAACTATGGGTAGGAAATCGAAAGAAACTATTAACCTATTATAAAAATGGCAAATCACTTTCTGAGATTGATACTTCAGTGAAAGGAGTCATTCTACAATTCACAATATTATAAAACGTTATACCGATGAAAATAGAATACACAATAAACCACGAAATTTAAATAGAAAGCTTTTAAGCAACCGTACTCCTAAGCAAGTAGAAACAGTAAAGATTCAACTTTCAAAAGATTTCAGTGTAGAAACAGTTCGATGGATTATTAGAAATCTTGGTTACGAAGGTAGAGTTGCGAAAAAAATTTTTAATAATAAGGAAAACAGGATAAAGCACTTGGAATTTGCATGCCATCGCAAAAATCAAGATTTTGAGTTTTGGAAGCACGTAATTTTTACCGACGAAAGTAAATTTAATATTTTAGTTTCTAATGGCAGACAAATTGCTTGGAGAAAACTTAATTCAAATTTAAGATTGTCTTAAAGATAAATTTAAAAACAAATGCTGAGCGGTTTGGAATCAAAGAAAGTTTCAAATTTTATTAAGATAGTGATCCCAAGTACCTGCTCATAAAAGCCAAACATGGTAACTTTACAATTTTCCGAAAGTTTTACAGACCCAAATCTTCGGATATTGATATGATTGAAAATTTATGTGTAATTGATAACGAGTGTAAACATGCTAAAAACCAAATCAGTGAAAGAACGGGCTCAAAATTAGCCTGACATCACAAAAAAACCTATTGAATCTATGCCAAACTGATTAAAAGATTCAAAAAAATTTTTTTTTTTTCAATGGTTGATAATTTTTCCGAAATATAATTTTTTTTTTTTTATTGGTGTGAAAAGAAAACTTCCTTTTATTCGGAATAAAATACTTTTTATTTTTCGCTAATATATTTCGTGCGCTAAATACGCACTTTATCAAAGCTAATTTTCTTCTAATTAAGACAACAAACAATAAAAATTTAAATCTATTAAAATTAGGAATATTATACCTGACTTAATATAATCTACCTGACTTAATCTAGAATTTGATTATATATATTTTTTTTTTTTTTTTGTTATTATTTACAAACTAAATTTATACCTGTTTTAAACCTTAAAACTGGTCAAATAATTAATTTAAAGAGCCAAGTAGCCGCGTTACCTTCGTCCGTGTTTAGTAGGCAGTCCTTGTTTGATTTGTATATCTGCATGCTTTCATGAACTTCTCTCCTGTGTTTTCCTTTTACCTCTTTTAATACCTTTAAGTTATCTTCCGTGATTGTGTGATCCGTTTAACTTAAAGGTATTAAAAGAGGTAAAAGGAAAACACAGGAGAAAAGTTCTTGAAAGCATGCAGATATACAAATCAAACAAGGACTGCCTACTAAACACGGACGAAGGTAACGCGGCTACTTGGCTCTTTAAATTAATTATTTGACCAGTTTTAAGGTTTAAAACAGGTATAAATTTAGTTTGTAAATAATAACAAAAAAAAATATATAATCAAATTCTAGATTAAGTCAGGTAGATTATATTAAGTCAGGTATAATATTCCTAATTTTAATAGATTTCAATTTTTATTGTTTGTTGTCTTAATTAGAAGAAAATCAGCTTTGATAAAGTGCGTATGTAGCGCACGAAATATATTAGCGAAAAATAAAAAGTATTTTATTCCGAATAAAAGGAAGTTTTCTTTTCACACCAATGATTAAAAGATGTCATTAAGAATAAAGGCTATGCAACAAAGTACTTGACTTAAAATAAGATTAAGTTTATGCTTTTAATAATATAATTAATTTAATGCAGTACGAATACGACTGTGACTTGAATTTGTTCAACGAATTTTTAAAAATAATTTTTTTATACAATTTTGTTTGTTAAATGTAATTTAATTTTTATTTTTGCTTACTACTGTTATTAAATAATAAAACTTGATCAAAATATTTACAAAATATATTTCACATTTTCTGTTTTATTAAATAGAATTAAAATATGATTGGTGTACAATTACGGGTGGGAGACAGTGTACATCTACTGAGTATATATGTATGTATATCTACTGAGCTTAAATGAAACATGTTTAAAAATAACCAATCATTGTTTTTAAACTTTTTTTATACGTTTCTACTGATAATTAAACCAGTTAATCGAATACAAAATATGAAATTTCCCTTTCTTAAACTTATTTACTTTTTTTATATATTAAATACTTTATTACTTTTTTTATAGAGTTTTCAAAATTCTTTTGAAAAAAAATAATTGATACTACTGCAAAGTAGAATGAATGTGCATTATTCATGCATAATTATGTACATAAATATGTACATAAATGTATACTAGCATCGTAATATATTTATTAATATGCTATGAACTTGATATAAGGCTTGTTTCACTCTGTGCTTTTTTATGTACTTTCCGAAAAGTAAAATTTTAAAAAATATGCGAACCAGAATATTAAACGTAGATGCGAATAAAAATTCTTGTTTAGAATAATGTCTTTATGTCTAACAAGTCCCAATACTCAGAGAGAAACTTGAAAGCACGACCTTATGTGGGTTTTTTTAAATCGAAGTGGCTATTTTTTGAGAAGAAATATTAAAATAAATTCACACTTATTATAAAGCAGGTAAAATTTAGAAAATATATTCGAAAAATCAAAAAAATATATTAATATTTTCATTGATAATTATTTTAAAATTCTAAAAAAAGCGGAAAAACAACAAGCACATCCTTCACCTTCAACGTTTTATATGTTACTGAAGGCATTTAATTATTTTTAAGTGAACAGCTTTTTTTTCTCATAGGGTAAGTTAACTCAAGATATGGGAAGTAACTGTGGTGTCAAGTTGAAAATATAATTAATGAAAGATAATTATTAAATATTGATATAAATACATATTAAAGAAAAAATTTGAAGAGGGAATTAGAAAATAATACCTAAAATACAATCAAATATTATTTGTTAAATACAAATTTTATATAAACTTCAAAATTTTATCTCTATTTTTATTTGAAAAAAATATTAAAAACTTACTATCATTTATATCAATTACCTAAGAAAAAAAAATATTTAAAATGTTTAGAAAAAACAATGATATATTTTTATGACCGGATTTGAATATTTTTCTATTTTTGAAATAAATGGTATTTTACCAAATGACTCAAAAATTCCGACTGTAAAATAACAGGTATTTTAAAATTTTTGTTCTTTATGTAATATTCTTTCCGTTTAGAATTAAGATAGGTCATACATACACATGCACGGACATTTTATAAATAAATTGCTCCTCTTTACCTACTAATAAAATATGAAAAAAGAACACAGAAAAATTTTTGAAGCACTCAATATAACATGTTTGAAATAATTTTAAAATAATTATTTAAAAAAAATTTATTGGAAGTAGGTAAAACTAACTGAAATTATTTGAAACAATTTTATAAGTAACGTATAAATAACCTAAATGAGATAATTCAAATTGTTAAAATGTGTCAACCTATATTACTTTTATTAACATTTTTGTTAGCCGAAGCTACTCAACTTACCTTATAGGGAAATACAAAATGTGTATGAAAAATCATACATCCTTCCTCATTAACATTTGAAACCATACTGAAATATGAATTTGAAATTTTTTATCATTTTTTCTTTCCTCCTACCTTTCTTTCTTTTTCGTGCAATAAAATTTAAATAGGAAGCTTTTTAAAAAATGTGTATAATATCCTAAGATTTTTTAAAATGTTAAACTCTTTTTTACATAAAAAAAAAGAAAAAAATAATAAAAAATATGATACGATCAGTGGCATTTAAAGAAAAAAACAGGAACGAAGCCAAAAATTCGTAATATTTCGTAAAAAAAATTGAGTATTGGGACTTGTTAGTTAACTGCATATACATATACTGCCAGACAACATATCTGAGAGAATTGAGAGTAAAATATGGTAATACAATGAATAAAAAAAAATTGATGTTATAATTTTTAGTCTTAAAATAAAGTTATAGAAAATTTTATTAGATTTTAATTTAGAATTTAAGTTCGTAATTATTTGATTTTAAGTTTTATAATTATGACAGTGCTTTTAAAATTTTATAATCATCATAAAAAATGCGTTGTTTTTAAAGTCTCTCTTATATAAAAACAAACGCAGGTCCTCATTATGATCGGCAAAGCGAATGAAATTTTTGGCGAATATGAATTCTTCGTATTATAACTTTAGGCGAATGAGCTGTCAAATCTGTCGAATGAAAATTCTGTGTGACAACCTTGGCAAATGAAACCAAATATCAATATAACAATTATAGCATTATAGTGATATAACGGAAAAATCTAAACTATCTGCAAAGTAAGTTCGTAAAATACTACAAACTATTGCAAAAAATATTTATTGTTTAATATTAATTTAAGCGTGAAAAAAACGAACCAAAAACAATTCGAGGATTTGAATAAATTAATGGACAACAACCCCAACATCGCTAAAGGGATAGGGATATTCAATTGTTTTTGCAAAAAGAAAAAAAAAAGTAAATATGTGTGGTGTTAACCTCATTTTTTCGGTTTTCTGATGTCTTGCGGTAGCAATATGTTGGTTCTGGCGAATGAAAGCCAGCGCCGATCATAATTTAAAATGTCATTCGATTCGCCTTACTAGGCGAACATTTTAAAGGCAATAATAAAAATATTATAAAGAAACTTGTATAAGTTTTATGGTTGTGATGCGTTAGTTTCGGTAAATCAGAGAATTTACTTAAACCACCGCATTAGTTTACAAAAAAGGCTTACTAACAATGTGAAAGTATTTCCTAATAAAACTAAAATCACATACATACCTAAAAGTAATTATATGGACCTTTAATATAAAAAAAAATCGCATATGCAATAATTTTTATTAATTTTGAAGCATATAAATTTAATTAATATAGTATACCCATGAAAAATACATAGCTATATATGTAGTTATATAAAAAGTATGCATTTTGATGACTCCCAAAATGACCATACAAAATTAGCAAACTCGTTAATATCAAATGTGCATTTTCTCAAATTTGAAAGAATACACCAAAATCAACTAAATACTTCGAAAAAAAATTGCACCATTTTTTTCAATTCTGAACAATTTTGTTGTGAATTTTTGCATTCATTTTTTATGAAATTTTTTAATAAATTATTATTAATATTAAAACCTTTTTCAACGCAGATATTTTTTTTATATGTATATTATTATTATATTTTTTATATAATACATATTATAATACTTTATATTACTTTATGTCAACTATCTATTGTTCAACTTAATCCCTCAAAACTTTGAAAACATAGCATAACAAGGTTTCAAAAAGTTGAATCGTTCGTGGACTAATTGATCAATCACATTATGATTGAAACTTCGTTGAAGAAAATATTAACTGTAGTTAATATTAATAATATTAAACCACATCTGTAATTTTGAAAAAATTTAAATAATTTGGAAGTGTAACCGCCTATGTTGCTCAATCTTGTTTTTCAACTTGTTGAAGGACCAAGTTGAATAGTGGACGACCAGTATTAGGTAGAACCACACTACTTGTTTTTAAATAAAATCATAAAACTTTGTTTACTTTTTGTGCCAGCGTCGTCAATTCGTTGACTTTACTAAAAATAAAAAACTTTTTGACATTGAACTGACAACTCTTGAACTTAAAAAAAGTTTTCCCCTGACATTTTTGGCTTCCCAGTTGTTTTTTTATATTACATTATTGCAACATTGGATATATTACATTATTACATTAAACATTTGAATAACTTGAAAAAACTTTAAAAGAAAAAAATTACGTAATTTCTCCTAAAAAGTAAAAAAATTCTCATTTCAAAAGAAATAAACCAGACGGAAAAGCTGAACAAACTTTTAAAACCTTATAAATAGGTGATAAACGTCAAATTTCAAAATATTTATCAAACATAAACAAATATATATAACCAAAAATTTTGATTTTAGATTATTAAAGTTTAAAACTTAAAAAAACCATTTATGAATCAATTTTCTTTTTAATTCTTAGTTGTTAAAAAAATTATTGTTATAAAAAAAATTTTTTTGAAAAATTAAACCTTCTGACATAATCAAAAAAAACATATGTTTTGACAGCTGCAAGATTTCAAAAGTTTTTAAAACAGTAAATTTTACTTTACAAAACTTGAAAAAACTTTAAACATTGAGAAAATGAAAACGTCATTACCTTGTCTCATTTTTACTCAAAGAGTATTATTCTAGACAAAGCGTCTGTATCAAAAATTTCATAAAGTAGTTTTGAAGTTTTATAAAGTTTTTGAAAACTTTTTAATACCAGATGAATTGATATATGTATTTTGTTTTGTTAACAATATATTAATATTGTTGTCAGATTATTAATATATTGTTAACAAAATATGTGACGTATCACATCGTATGTGATATACGTATATAATAGTCATGGGCAATATCGTTCATTTCAGTGATTCGTTCTGAACGAACTACTTTTTTTCACTGACCGATTATAAAATCTTGTTCAATCGTTCATTTCGTTCACTTCCCTTCTGTATATATAATTGTATGTTTTTTGGTTATAATTATATGGCTATTCGTATTTATGGTAAATTTTAAAGAAAAGAATATGTAATGGGTTTGTAAATTAATAATAAGTTTTGAACCACAAAATAACCAAAAAGTTTAAAACGTAAAGAAAAATTTAAAACTTACTTAAAAAAACTGTCATAAGAAATTATAAATAATTTCTTAAATTTGAAGAAATAAAAATTTTAAACCATTTGTGTTTAAATTTATTATTCCTTATAAGAAATTTATAATTATTTTTATTTTTAATCCTCGAAAAAAACTGAAATCCTATTCTAAGTTTTCTAAACTTTTGTATAATATACTTTAATATTTTTTTTTAATCACTAATGCGTTAGAATGTTAACTTATAATAATAAATTTTTTTTTAGTTTTTAGTTAATTAAAAATATTTAGGTAAAAAAACGATCATATAATTATTACTCTTTTTTAAATATTTTATGCATAAATATAAGACATATGGTAGCCCAGTTAAATGATTCCTTTTTTTATTTCATACAGGTAGCTTCCAATTTGAATAAACCAGCGCAATCTTTCAATTTTCTTATTTAGGTAGATTTTTAAGTTGGCCACTTTTATTTGTATTGCATTTATATTAAGCAATAGGCACGTGTGACGTGAATCGGTCAATTTTATTTGTATTTGTATTACATTTTATTTATATTTGATCAATTTTCGTTCATTTTTATTTGAATTGCATTTAGTATATCGTTCAATTTTACTTAGATTGTATTTATATTGGTTAATCAATTTTACTTAGATTGTATTTATACAACTGATTCAACTCCTTTTGTGTGTATAGAATTTCATTTATTTTAATTTTCATTTGCTTTTATCAATATATCATATAGGAGTATATCGTTCGTTTTTATGAGCATTGGATTTAGTATGTCGTTCAATTTTATTTGTAATGTGTAATATTAATATAGAAAGAAATAAGGAATAATATAAAATGTGTATTAATTACCAATTTTTAAAAATGTGACTATATTTTAATAACTAAAAAAGAAAATTGGAATTCTTAGTGAACGATGAACGATTCATTTTTGAAGAAGTGAACTAATAAGCTAAGTTCAGTGAAGTGATTCGTTATTTAAGATTAGTTCGTTCGCGAACGACACATGACTAGTTAAGTAATGCTAGTATATAATGCAAATCGCAAACTTCAAATGATTTTAATTATATAGATAAATTGTAATAACATATTCTAGTTCTAGCTAAGTTTTTGTAGTGTATAGTGTGACATTTTTAATTTTTGTAATTGGTTCCGTTAAAGAATAAATAGACGAAGTATATTCTTAATATTTATAGATATAAGATTTTAGTGTTTATAAAGTCAAAGTCTAATTAAGTTTGTTTATAATATAAAAACCCAAAGAAATGTACATTTGTAATTTGCTGTGGAAAAAGAAGTTCGCACTTTTGTTTTACGATAAACTATAATTTCAATGAGATTTATTTTTTTACATGTTTGTATTGCTTTATGTACTTACATTGAACTAAATTAAATTATTTTGCACTGAAGACCTATGCATGTATGTATGTATGTATATAATATCTCTCCGGTGCTAGAATTATTTGAATTTTTACTTACCAAAATTAATAGTTCTAAAGAATTTATTAATTGCTAATAAAACATTTAAATGTTTGCAAAATATTAACTTTTAAGTAAATTTAGATATTAAACTATACTTTTCGTTAAATTAAGATGTGATTTTATTATATATATAGAAGTTATCCTGAAAGGATTTTTTTTTCGTCTCAAAACTTTCCTATTCTAAAAAATGTGATGCTTTTTATTGAATAATTTTTTATTTTTTAATTTTATAGCTTCCGCTATTATCGCTTGAGCATAAAATAATTTAACTCCATTTATTCATAAAATATATTGAAATTACGGGGAAAGCTTAGCAAACACAACCAGGCAGTAATTTTTATTTAATAAATTGTAATAATATTGTATGTATTTAGTCATCTTAGGAAATAAGGTTTCAACTTTAAAAAGAACTTAAATATGCTGAATTTACAAATTTCTATACAAATGTAAAACTAATAGATTATTGGTTTCTATTTGTTTACTGTACAATTTCTGTCAGTATGTATGTAAATATTTTTATAGTTTAAAAAATAGCGAATGCTCCGCAAAACGAATGAAATGAAAAAAGAAAGTTTCTGTCAATTTGAATACTTAAAATCAGTAACTTAATGTTAAGGTAACTTTTTGATTTCAAGGATATCTAAAGCTCTCCCGCCATCCAGTTTTCCCAATAATTCAATATTATTAGAATCCAAAGGAACTTAAATACTGCGATAGTCCTAAAAGTTGGTTCAATGGGCCTCACAGCATTTAAATGTTCCGCAAATCTTTTTTTACCTATCTTTACCTATTCTTAACTATGTACTTCATCGCGATTTTCATATTTTATTTTGTCATTTTCAAACGACTGACAAGAATATGCAGAAGGTGCAAACAAAAAACAAAAGGTTAAATTCATTGGTTCGTCGTTTTAGACCTAATTAAAATTCGAACTATCCTCTTAATGGTTCACTGGTTCTTCTGAAAAAAGCTGAGCGTTTTTTTTTATGATACATAAGATATTACTTTTTTGACAAGAATAATATTGTAATAGTAATATATGTATGTAAATTTGACGTTTTAAAAAAAACCTCCGCACTAAAGTTAAAGTTGGTTCAACTTTTCGAGAAAATAAAGAAAATTTCAAAAATTCAAATTTTCATACAAAATACATCATCTCGTTGCAAAATGACGAACCAATGAGCACCAGTAGTTGAAACTTTTGTATACTATTTAACGGAATCAGAAACTTAAGTTCTAACACACAACTTTCAGCTCATAAACGGTAGTTTGCAGTGGTTACGTTCGCATAAACGGAAACACACTTTATTTGGAAACATTAAAGAGTATTGATAAAAAGTAATATAAGAAATTTTTATTTAATAGATCATTATACATATAATTTATTTATTAATTATTAAGCAATAAATATCTTAGGTTCATTATGCGTTGTCTAATTATACATTTCTTAAATAAGTAATTGATTTTACATTTGATTTTAAAATTTGACCAATTGAAACAAATCTAATTACCTTATTCTTATATTTCATTAAGAGTTACATTTAATTTGATTTATAAAATTGCAAAATGTCTTTATTGAAAATATTGATATTTTTCGGAAATACAAAAATTTTTTTTAGGTGTGTGTAGTTTTAAAACGCTAGGCTGTACGTTCTCTTTTAAAATATTCAGAAAATCAAATTTGTTCATAGTACTCTCTGTAAAAAATAAGTTTCCCACCACTACTGCAGCCATACATCCCCATACCATTAAAATACCTCCGCCATGTGTTATCGTTTTCAAAATATTTCTTTCATTAAATTCTTGGTTTTCCTGTCTCCGTATTTTCACTTGTTTTTTTATATTAAAAATTTCAAATTTGCTTTCAGTAAAACGAACATTTTCTCAGAAGTTAACATCTTTATTTTCGTACTTTTTCGCGAATTCTAATCTTTTTTTCTGATTAATTTTTGAGATATATGGTTTTCGTCGCGGAGACCTACCATGTAGTCCATTTCCGCGTAGTGCTCGTCGTATAGTAAAAGCACTTTTTCTGATGTTTGAGTAATATTTTAAGATATTTTTACTGCACTAGCCCTTGGGTTGTTTTTGACTTCTCTCACTAATTTGTCTTATTTCTTTATTAGAAAGTCGTTTTGGTCTACCAGACTTTTTGAAGCTATCAATTTCATTAAAATTTTTATATTTGTCTATAACATATTTTACTGTATTATGACTTTTATTGACCGTATTTGCTATATTTCGTAAGGATTCATCTTTTTTGTGCAAACCAATTATAATTTATCGGGTCTCTAAAGAAGTCTGTTTTCTCATTCTTACAAAAAATTTAAAGTATGTAATAAAAAAAAACAGTTCTATATTTCTCAAAGTAGTTGATCTCAAGTAATAAAAGTGAGCCAGAAACTTTTTGGTACGATGTGTCCAAAAAATAGCATTCGCAACTGGAATTTTCCCTTATTTTCAATAAATAGAAATATGAATTTCTCAAGTGTACAGTTTCTTTTGGCGCATCAAAGCTTCAATCAAATACTTGTTTTATTCTTTTGTTCTAAAACTTTTTATTTTTGTTTTTTATGATTTTCTTTTTTACCTGTTTTTATTAATAATGAATTAAATAAATTTTGTGTTTAATTAGTTTTTGTAAAAAACCATTATTTTAATAAATATTGAACTTTAAAATTATAATCTATAAGTGTACAATTACTTTTGGCACTCACAGTATGTATATTTTTTTTATTTAAATCTTCGATCCAAATTTTTAGCAATAGCTTCATTTTTTCTATACAAACTGATCTTGTTTTTGTAACTACTGTTGAAACTAATAAACCCACACGTAATGCTCTAAGGATTTTTGATTTATTTTTTTTTGATATTTTTCAAAAAATTCAAAAATACAAACCACTGAGCCAAATTCATTGTACGACCAATATCCGCAACTTTTTCTCCACGTTCAAATTTTCCTTTTTAATGTTGTTGTTTTTCGAATATTTTTTTTTGTTTTTAGTTTTTGCTGGCATTTAAAAAATCTTATCTCTTCGCGCACTTAGATTATAAAAAAAGGTAAGAACGAATGAACGAACGAACGAATTGACAAAGAAATATGTCATGTAAAATAATTAACAATATTTTGACAAACAGTTGTGTACGTATGTAGCATAAGATTGTCTTTTTTTGTTTTCAGAAACAATACAACCACAAATACATACATCATCAAAGTTTGTGGTTGTTTTGTTGTATTGAAAAAAACAAATAATAAGAAAATACATTTTCAAGAACGACGCAACTGCAAATAATGAGGGCTATAAAATTTTATTCTTTTCCTTCACATTTTTGAAAAAGCGTCGTAACTGCAAAAAAAATCGTTGTGTGAATTAAAAAATTGAGAAACTAAATTGAGAAACTCCTTTTACGTTGAAGTGATAAGCAAAAGAATTATTCATTAAATTCAAAAGAATTATTTAAAAATATTGGTGCGATAATCTAGGAATCAAGTTATGATCTTCAAGCTAGGATCCAAGGTGTGTAAATTGTTTTTTTATGATATATAGGAATTAGCTCCACTTTTTTGAAAATGGCTTCTTTTTTTTTGAATATTTCTGCTCCCCGTCCAAAAAATCAAACGACAGCCCTGATACGACATGTTAATATTTTTATATTTTTGTCTGTAGAATAAGGTTTTACTGGTTTTATAAACAATGAGACTAGCATTTCCTTAGTCAATATATAAATTTCGTACAGGAAGGCTGTGTCGCTGAGTGCTAAAAATAATTTATTTGTTTTTAAAAATTAAATTTTAATTTAAATTCAGTGAATAGTTATATTAATTTTTTGTGTTATTAAGTAAAATGAAGATTTATAGTTTATATAAATAAATTTTTTTTTGTTCGTAATATTTGATATGAAACAAAGGTGAATTTTGAAAAAATAGTACTAAAGTTTATTTAAAAAGAAAAACTGGCTTAATAGATTAGTAAGATTTGGTGTATTTTTTATAGGTTTTCCCATCAAATATGGCTAGTTTTAAGAAAAATGGAATAAAAATTTTCTTTTTTTAAGTAAATATGTTATGTAGGTAATAAAAAAAGTGAATTTAAAATTTTTTTTTAAAACAATTGTTTTATGTATTTACTATTTTTGTTTCACCTAAAAAATGTTTTGCTATCTGTAATTTATTATTTTAGTTTGTAAGAACATAAAATTTAATTTTGTTGTTATTTAAATGAAATAAAATAAGTTCTGCATATAAGTTCTGTCTAAACTATATCTTATCAAACACCCGAAACCGTTTTTATTTTCCAAACATCCGAAATCACCATTAACATTTCCAATTTATTAGAGAGTATCTAATATTAAATGTAATTTCTTAACAAAAAGTATGTATGTATGTTTTAGTAAATTATGTATTGCGACCAGGGCTGTCGTTTGATTTTTTTGATGGGGAGCAGAAGTATTCGAAAAAGGGAGTCTTTTTCAGAAAAGTGGAGCCAAATTCTTTATTTCATAAAAACACAATTTACAATACTTCAAATTTTCTTACTGTAAGTTTAAATAAGATCACAACTTGGTTTCTAGTTTTTCGCATCAATATTTTTAAATAATTCTTTTGAATTTAAAATGCTGCTTACCATTTCAACATAAAAGAAGCTTCTGAATTTAGTTTTAATCAAATTAACAGAAAAAAATACCCTCTCAGCTCCCGCACAAGTCGCTAAACTGAGGGAGCTTTGAATAAATTTTTCACGTTTTTCAACAATAAATTCAATCGAATTCAATTAAAATGTCAAAATTGCAATATTATCGTCTGTTAAAAAAAACTCTATACAAACATATTTCTTTTGCTGGCGTTCACGAATCTTTTAAGTTTGGTTTTTGCACACTTTAACTGTCTATTTAATTAACTTGACTACAAAAACATAGGTGACGGCTTTCGAATTAGTAGAAAAAGGTATATGTACATAACTTCGTTAGCCAAGGTTTTGTCAACAAATTTCTTTTATTTAGAAATTATATTTTTTAACTAAAATATTTTTTCAGGAATAATTATTATCAATATTGGTTTTGGGTCTGACTGAGGAAAAAAGAAAATCGGAGCCAAAATGCAAAAGAAAAACTAGAGGACAATGTTTCGAATCGGAGCCAAACGACGGTCCAGATAGCGACATATAAAGATCACTGTGGCTTATATAAGCCATATACAGTTTCTGTGACTACATACGCACTTTATCACTTAACCTAATTTTGTCAGTTAGATAACTTATTTAGTCTAAATAAGTAAATAACTTAGCCTGAAATTTATATTTTTTTTCTTTTATTTTTATTGTAATTTTTTTCTATATTAATTCTAAACTAAAATTATACCTGTTTTAATCCTTAAAGCAGGTCAAACAATTAACTTAATAGCCAAGTAGCCGCGTTGCCTTCGTTCGTGTTCAGTAGATAGTCGTTGTTTGATTTGTGTATGTGCACAAATGTACATGATCTCATGAACTTCTCTCGGGTGTCATCTTATTTCTTTTAATAAGTACAAGCAAAAATAAAATAAATACGAAATATTTTAGAAGGAAACAAATTTTTTTTTCATATACCTAAAAACTTGTTAATTTTTTTGTTTCAATTATTTTTTTTATTTTTTATTTTATTAAATTTGTTTTTATTTTGCGACTAGTTTCGTCTTTTCTATAATATATTGACATCACCAGGAACTGACTAACAAATTTAATTTTTCATAATATAAATTATGATTAGCAGTTCAATATAGATAATATAATTTAAATAAGTTGGGTCAAACCAATGGTTTGTATTGTAGCATTTTTCTCTTCAACAATTAAAAATACTCCTTTTAAAAACAATCTGTGTATACCCACCACACCATTAAAATTATTTTCATTCATATACGAAACTATTTCATTAAAGATTGCATATATTCAGGATGCACGATTTATGAAGTCTCTGAAATAAAGCAAAAATTAATTTAAAGAGGGGTTAACATAATGCTCAATTTTAAGGGTTAATTGCGTGAGTTAAGAAAAGTAATTATATTTTTTAATATCATGGATAATGTCATTACATCTAACAAGTCCCAATACTCCATTTTTTTACGAAATATTACGAATTTTTAGCTTCGTTCCTGTTTTTTTCTTTAAATACTACTGATCGTGTCATATTTCTTATTATTGTTTTCTTTTTTTTACGTAAAAAAGAGTTTAATATTTTAAAAAATCTCAGGATATTATACACATTTTTTAAAAAGCTTCCCACTTAAATTCTATTGCACGAATAAGAAAGAAAGGTAAGAGGAAAGAAAAAATTAAAAAAAATTTCAAATTCATATTTCAGTATGGTTTCAAATGTTATGAGGGAGGATGTATGATTTTTCATGCACATTTTGTATTTCCCAATAAGGTAAGTTGAGTAGTGTCGGCTAACAAAAATGTTAATAAAAGTAATAAATAATTTCAACAATTTGAATTATGTCATTTCGGTTTCATTTATACATTACTTATAAAATTGTTTCAAATAATTTCAGTTAGTTTTTAATTTATTAAAAATAAATATGTATGTACCTACTTCCAATCAATTTTGTTTTTTAAATAATTATTGTAAAACTATTTCAAACATGTTATATTGAGTGGTTCAAAAATTTTGTTGTGCTCTTCTTTCATATTTTATTAGCAGGTAAACAAGAGAAATCTATTTATAAAATGGCCCTGCCTGTGTATGAATCTTAATAGTAAACGCAAACGGACAAAAAATTACGGATATCAGTACTTACTACTTGCCATTTTACAATCGGAGTTTTTAAGTCATTTGCTAAGATACTATTTATTTCAAAAATAAAAAAGATATTCGAATTCGGTCATTAAAATGCATTATTGTCTTTTCCAAAACCTTTTAAATATTTTTTTACTTAGGTAATATATTAAGTTTTAAAAATTTTTCTCAAATAAAAATAGAGGTAAAATTTAGAAGTATATATAAAATTTGTATTGGAAAAATAATATTTGATTGTATTTTAGATATTATTTTCTAATTCCGATCTTGAAATTTTTTCTTTATTGTGTATTCATATCAATATTTAATAATTATTTTTCATTATATTTTCAACTTGACACAACAGTTACTTCCCATATCTTAAGTTAACTTACCCTATGAGAAAAAAAAGCTGTTCACTTAAAAATAATGAAATGCTTTCAGTAACATATAAAACGTTGAAGGCAAAGGTTGTTCTTTTTGTTTTTCCACTGTTTCAAGAATTTTAAAATAATTATGAATGAAAATATTAATATATTCTTGATTTTTCAAATATATTTTCGAAATTTTACCTGCTTTATAATAAGTGTGAATTTATTTTAATATTTCTTCTCAAAAAATAGCCACTTCGATTTAAAAAAACCCATATAAAATAAGGTCGTGCTTTCAAGTTTCTCTCTGAGCATTGGGACTTCTTAGATATAAAGACATTATCATGGAATTTACCCTTAGCTGTTTGCATTTATAAAAATTTGAAAAAGCTTGTAGTTTCAGAAATATAAGGCGTCAAAGATTCAAATTTTACAAATTTCGAGAGTCGATAACTTGAGAGGTGGTGGATATGGAAAAAAATTTTCTAACGAAATAAACTATTTATTAGTGTCTAAAAGCTTGTTAGTGTTAAAATTTCAGACACCCACAATGTACGGTGTGGGAGAAAAATGGTATCAAAAATTTGGAAAAAATGAACTTTAGATAACGGTAAATTTTAGCGTCCATTTTGTTTTTTTAAAGTTTAAATATAATATACCGTGGTAGAAGAAGCTAGTCATCATATTTCTGCGTTTGCAAAATTTAAAAAAATACTTATAGTTTCACTGCAGTCAACAATTAAAAAATGGCATTTTTAGTGTTTCAGGGGGCTATAACTTTTAAAGGGGGGAGATACAGAAAAATTTTCTTCCACGGAAAAAGTTTCTAGTAAAGATCCGTGACTTCAATAATGCTTTAAAATGGATTTAAGTACGGTATTAATACATTTGTAGTACCGTTTCAGAGCTTTCAATACCTTTACATTGTAAAAAAAACTACTAAAGCTTTTCGTACATTTTGGAATACAATTTTTATCATATCAATACAACTTTGACATTTATTTGAAAATTTCAATTTAAAGGACTGTGCAAATGTTCATTTTAATAAAAAGTTATCAAAAGTTGATAACTAGAACTTTATTGCTGAAAATATAATTTAGTTTATTTCATCGGTTGTTTCTGGCAACATTTATATGACAAGGTATAAGAAAAGCGTGCTCGATTTTTTTGATGCCCGATTTACTTTTATTTTACGTCTCCACTACGTATAAAACGGATTTAGGAAAAGTGTACAATGTCAAGAGCTTTTACTTAACTTTTTGGAATTTGATACTTTGTAAAATTTACATCGTATAAAATTTCAGCTTTCTATCTTCATAGGATGTAGAAGTTTTGCATACAGACACACGGACAGACAGACGGACAGAGTGAAACTAATAAGCACTTTTTTCAAAATTTTTTTGGAAAAGTGCTAAAAACAGTTAAATTATAATTGTTTTACATTATGTATTCAGGTATTAAACATAATTACAAAAAGAAAAGCAAGGGTAAAAAAATTTAAATCAAAAAGTTAATTACATAATTATACGCTAAATAATATGTATATGTACATACCTGCATATGGATTTCTAAACGTTTTGCACATATAAGTAAAATTAGCGTGCATTAAAAAGAAAGTTTCTATCTTGTAATTTAATATTAGTTGCAGGTCAATTTGATTGTTGAAAATCAATAAGTTAAATTTTTTAACTTGTTGATTTAATAAATATCTAAAACTCTCATGAAGAAAATATAAATTTTGTACGCGATTAAACTTCGATCTTATAATATTTTACTGCGTAAGGTATATTCGTTTATGTGAAAGTATGCGAAAAATTTAACGCTACTGTCGTGTATAGTGTTCATATTTTAATCAAGTTCGTTTTTAAAGACAGAAACATAACTATATTAATACATTTTCGAAAAAAATTTTCTCAATCCTCCTTGTACAGAAAATTTACATTTAATTTGAACTTTTTAACATAATTTCCTTTTTATAATTTTCTAGATAAATGTATTAAAAAACAATACTACCATCAATCCATCATTTTTGGAAGAAAAGCATGTTGATTAAAGAATATCGTATTCCGCTTCCTCTTACAGTTGATGAATACAGAATTGCACAGTTGTATATGATAGCTGTGAGTATTATACAATGTGAAGTGCATACTTAGTTGTAAATATTTATTTGATGACATACAATTTAGAAAAAAAGCAGGGATGAAAGCAGCGGAGAAGGAAGTGGTGTTGAAATCATTGTTAATGAACCATATATGGACGGGCCGGGGGGTAACGGCCAATATACGAAAAAAATTTATCATGTTGGAAGTCATTTACCTGGATGGATAAAAAGTAAACTAAGAAAAAAAATTAACTGTTTTTTAATAATTTTCATTTCAGGTTTGCTGCCAAAAAGTGCGCTCACTGTTGAGGAAGAAGCTTGGAACGCATATCCTTTTACTAAAACGCGATATACCTGCCCATTTGTGGAAAAATTTTCTCTTGATATTGAAACATATTATTTTCCGGATAATGGCAATCAGGAAAATGTTTTTAAATTGAGTGGCTCAGATTTAAAAAGCAGAGTTGTCGGTAAATTATGATAAACTAATTAAGTAAAAATAATCTAGTTTAAAGAAACACAAACATTTTTTCCATCTTTGCTTTTAAACTGCATTGTTGCAAATTTTTTAATTTTTTCTGATTTAATATTAAAACGTCTATTCTTTATACGTAGGGAATACGTGAAGCTTATCAGCTCTTAATGTAATTAAAATTTCAATCAAATTTTGTGATACCAGGATTTTTTTCCATTGCGTCAGTCGTGAAAGTCAGACGGGATGGCACGGGATACCGTCTTAGTAATTCCAAACAATTCTGAAACCATTCCACTATTAAGGGAAAAAAAGCGTTCTAAAACATATTCTAAGTTAATTTTCAGTTCAGAAATACTTTCCACAAAATGTGAAGAAAAGCTTTTTACAAAATATTTTCCAAGTATCTTTTATAAAGTTTTACAAACTTAAGAAATACAGAAGTTTTTTATTATATTAGTATAGCAATTTCTTAGGTGCAAGGATTTCTAAAAAAGTTAAAGTAAATTCAAAGTCAATTCCAACGCATGTTAATATTTTCTAAAAAAGAAATTTTTAGTAATATAGGTAACCTTCCGTAAATTAAAATTTTTAATACCCTATTTTATCCCTATACATCGACAAAAACAAAAAAAAATAACAAAAATTTCCGTAGTTCGAAAACAAGTAAATATTTGATTTGCTTGAAATCGTAACGGAAATTTTTAAATGCAATCCATGTGTTTCATGATAACCTTTTTTTCAATTTTCGAATTTGACTATTGTATGCTTGCATAATTTATATACCCATTTTTATTTAAATATAGCTAACAAATTGTTGCTTCAAGCACGAATTTTAAGAAAAGGTTAAAAACATAAAAAATGGATTAGAGGAATATTGTTTTAGGGATCTGACTAATTTTGTTTATAATTTATTATCATTACCACATAATTCCGCTGCTAGTGAAAGAAAATTTTCAGATTTGGCCTTAATAAAAAATAAATTAAGAAATAAGTTAGAATACAAACAATTAATGGCATTAGGCAAAAGCGCTTAATTTAGCAAAAAAAATGTACATTACGTTTGGAGTCCAAAGAAAGATTTTTAATTTAAATTAAAAACACAAATATAAATGTAGATTGTAGATTTGTAGATTCTAAGGGAACCGAGTGGGACAGGAGCATCCCCCCAAGCCACCGCAGCCATTTTTGACTTATTGTAGCCACCCCACTCTCCCGTCTATAATATCCCCGTCCCAATCACAAAGCCGGAGATATCCCTAAGGGAGTTAGACAACAGTTCCCGAACACTTAGGGACCCATGTCCAAGACAATTGCGACGCCGAACAGCTAGTGCCGGACAGTCGCAGAGAATGTGCACGGCGGTCTCATCGCCACCCCCACAAAATCTGCACAGGGGGGAGCCCGATTTCCCCAGCCTATGCAGGTGGTACTTCACCGGGCAGTGCCCCGTGAAGAAATTCGCGATAGTGCGAACCCGGCTCCTGCTCATCCCCAGCAACTCCGCGGCGAATCCGCCGGAGCACGCCGGAAGAAACACTTTCGCATGACGGCACCCTTTCGTGTCGCGCCAGTGACGGCCGCATTCCGCCGCGAGTAGGCAGGCAAGCCTGGCCCCCACGGCGGAAGAAGGCAGACCGCAGAAAGGCAGCCCCAGATCCCCTCCGCGCCAACTCATCGGCAACTTCGTTGCCCGCATGACCACTATGGTCCGGTACCCAAATGAGCATCACTCTGTTCTGCTATGCCAATTCCCTAAGTGCAGCAAGGCAGCTCCAGACCAGCTTGGATGTAACCTGAGCTGAACGGAGCGCCAGCAGTGCAGCCCTGCTGTCTGAGAACACATAGATGGTGCGGTTTCTAAACCCCCTTTCCAAATTGATTCTGTGCAATACGGGTCAAGAGTTGCATATATACACGTGTCCGGGCGGACACCGTATACGCCCGAACCCACACCCGACTCCGTTTAGGACCCGTCCGCATACCACACGCTCGGACCCGACCTAAGTACAGGACCACCCCTATCCCACGTCCATTGATCGGGAAACAGAACCCTGTACCTGTGGTCGAAGTTGTACCGCGGCAGACAGGTATCTGACATGGTTATTCTTAGAATCGGATCGCCCTCAATGAAGTCTCTGTGAGTTCTGTGGGCCAACTTTAGCCCTGCCCCGTCCTCGCCAGAGAGAAATCGGTAAGTCACCAGCCGAGCTTCCTTCAATATATGGAGGTGCAGTGGCGGCAATCCGATCATCACCTCCAATGCAGCGGTGGGAGCCGTCCGCATCGCCCCGGTCATTCCCAGGCAGGCCAGCCTCTGTAGCTTTTTCAGCTTGGCCCGCACACCCGCCTGCTGAGCTTTACGGCACCATACAATCGACGCATAAGTGACGATGGGCCTAGCAAGGGCCGTATATAGCCACAGTGCTATTCTGGGACCAATTCCCCAGGTCCCCCCGATGAAGCTCATACACGTCCAAAAGGCCGCCGTAGCTCTCCCGAAAACTCTATTGATATGGGTATTCCAAGAGAGACGATCATCCAGGGTTACCCCCAGATACTTCACCTCCCTCGAGTAACTAATACGTTCACCAAACAGAATTGGGCTCGTTAATCTGTCCCTGCTTCTGCGTCTGGTGAAGGCGACCAAAGTGCTCTTGCTTGGATTTATATTTAACTCAACGCCTTTGCACCACCCTTCCACAACACGTAAATTTTGCTGTAGAAGATCAGAAATAGTGCTCTCAAATTTTCCCCGCACGACGAAGGCCACATCGTCAGCTCATCCCCAGACACGCGCCCCGGAGCCCCTGAGAGCAGCGATTAGATCATCCACTACAATGGACCACAGGAGGGGCGAAAGAGCCCCGCCCTGCGGACATCCTTTTGCAGCGGAGATGAAGAGTATGTCGTCAGCTATGGTGGACTTAATAATCCTATCCTGTAGCATCCGATTGACCCATCTGCTAGTCGTCGCATCAATCCCTCGTTTGTGCAACGACTCACAGATGACATGATATGGGGTGTTGTCAAAAGCTCCCTCTATATCAAGGAAGCAGCCAACTGCTACCTCCCACACTTCCAGTGAGTTTTCAAGGACCCCCACCAGACTCTGCAGAGCAAGTACAGTAGACCTTCCCGACTGATAGACGTACTGAGATTCATGCAAGGGATTGCTTCCCAGTGCACCGTCCCGTATAAATCTATCAATCACTTTTTCCATTGCTTTCAATAGAAAAGAAGTAAGGCTGATTGGACGGAAAGACCTTGGGTGGTTGCTTGGTCGCTTACCCACCTTCGGAATATACGTCACTTTAGCCACCCTCCATGCCTGAGGGATGTAACCCCACGCATAGCTGACACGAAAAATTCCCAACAGTGCTCTAGCGATATGTTGGAAACCCCTCTGCAAAAATGCAGGATATATCCCGTCATCACCTGGAGATTTGAAGGGCCTGAAAGAGAAAACAGCCCATCTAATCCTGCCCATCGTGAAGACTAGACGGGATCGTTGCCAGTCATCCCTCCTGGGCCAGGGTGCCCCCGGTTCGATGACTGCATTTGAGTGATTCCGAAGAATCTCCGAGTCAGGAAAGTGCGTTGACGCCATAAGCTCCAACGTCTGCTTTCCGTTCTCAGTCATGGAGCCATCAGGACGTTCCATTAGGCCCAACCCGCTAGCATACGTTTTGGAAAGCACCCTGTGAAGACGCGCACTGCTGGGGAGTTCATCAATGCCCTTGCAGAACGCCCTCCACGAGATTCTCTTCGCTTTCCTAATTTCTTTATTGTATTTTGTGAGTGAGTCCTTATACTCTTCCCACGAACCTGACGCCTTGCCTTATTGAATAGCTTTCTGGTCTTTAGTCTAAGCCTTGAAAGCTCTTCATTCCACCACGGGCACTTCCTATTGCTCCGCCTCGGCAAATATAAATGTACAATTGTAGTAAATATAAAAACCAATTATTAATGCAATATATTATCGCAATATATATGCTAAGCGCTTTGGTTATTACAATATAATATATTGTGATTTTTAAAAGTGAAATGTGATAAAATGAATTCCACATAGTCTATTTATTCCTTATGTTCTATCATGATTTATAAATGAATGTTCTTTATGTTATACCACTATTTATGTCAATAACGCGAATAGCTATGTACTTTTATTTACACTAAGTCCTCGAGATACGACGTCCTCTAATACGACATTTCGAGTTACAATATGATATAAATTTAGACCATTTTTATTCGTCTTGCGACATTGTTCCTGATACGACTTTAAAAATTTTGAATTTTTTTTTCTTTGACAGATTTTACTGATTTTTGAATAAAAATCTATTCCGAATTTAGTTATAAGGGAAGTCTAAAGCACAAACTTTAATAATGAACTTTTTATCGTTAAAATGCTAGTCAGTAGTTAAAAATACGAATTTAAGTGATATATATACATATAAACTTGGTTGGATTTGATTTATTTTTACAATCTTGAATTTTTTTGGTTTCGTTATTATATTTTGTTGTTTTTATTAAACTAAAAAACAGGTGAATTATAATATAAAATAGTTTTTCTAATTCAATTAACTACGATGTGAACTTTTTAATGATCACAAATTCCTTTCGTAGAGATTATGAATCAGTAATGGCAGAACCATTTTTTAGAATTTCAATATTGGTATTTTATTTCAACTGTCAAATGTTTATTTATATTTTTTGTTGCTATTTAAGTAAATAATTTGTTAAAAACGGAGTTTTGCAGTTTTTTTTAGTTTTTGAATATTTTTGAAAAGTAGAAAAAAAAATTTATAGCAGGCATGCATTCATTTCTCTGTTGAACGAACTCAAACTCCAACAAAAAGTTCAAAACTCGAAAGTGTAGAATAACCACTCCCTCTAAATTGCTGGTTAAGTGTGATTATTTCTTTCATATTTTTGATGATTGTTTTTACTGCGAACGTAATTTATGCTTACTCCATTGTGAATATTCGGAGGAGAATTTTTGTAATTCTTAATTAACAGTATGATATTCGTAAATTTCCGAATTTCAAAACTACGAATAAAATTCATGATAGGCTAAATAAAATAGACTTCTCGCAGCATGAATCTGCAGTATAGAAAAATAGATAGGTAATTTAATAGAGTTCATCTTGTTGATTTAGAGTTCATGGTTTTTCAGAGATCTGCGAATTTTATTTACGTTCTTAAAACGCGTGATGATAATACCTCATAAATACAAAATAAATAACTTACCTCAAATTATCATCTAAATTAATAGCATGGTTAAAATTATTTATAATTCATTTTTATATGTCAATTAAAATATGACTTTGAACAAATAAGATCAAATGCAATCAATTTGGCACGAAACACATCTATAACTGAACCTAAAATTTATGACTAAACTGAGTAGTTTATAGTCATCAGATTTGTGTAGATTCAACAGTAAGAAGTATTTTACAGTATTTTACTATTAATATGAGGACGTTTGATGAAATAACAAATAGCCGAATCTTTGTTGGAGATAAGATATAAAAAAATCTGATTACGTCAATCGAAAAATGGGCAGGATTTTTTTTTCCCCACGGCGACCGAGGCCCTTAGACCCCCCCCACGTCGACCCATAGGATCTTTTGTGATTCCCAACCCCCTCTACATTAGCTCTATTCCTAGGCCCCTGACAAACCGCAGTATGGCAGCTACATCAAGCTGCGAGATCCTCCCCGGGGTCACCAAGCCCCCCCTCCCGAAGCACCTCAGTCGCAGGCGAGCAACCGCCTCGCACTCACACAGTAAGTGCTCCATAGTCTCGTCCTCCTCCAGGCATAAACGGCAGACCTCATCCGCCACCCTGCCCATCCTTTTCATGTGGACCCTCGAGAGGCAGTGTCCAGTGAGAACCCCCACTAATACCCTCAAATTTGGACGACTGAGCATGGTCAGACTGTGTTCCCCCACTCCCAGGGGATTTCCTAGATTGCGATTGCAAATTTCCTAGATTGCGACAGGCCCAGACTGTTATCCCAGTGTTCAACTCTGACCTGCTACTCCCATTCACTGAGGGCACGCATGACCGTTGTCTTGGGTGCCCCAAGGCATGGCTCCGGTCCAATAAAGTGAGCCGCCGCTCCCTTCCTAGCAAGACCATCAGTCCTCTCGTTCTCGTCAACTCCGAAGTGTCCCGGCACCCACATCAAGGTTAATTTGTTGTGCCTGGCCAGAACGCCAAGGATGTCAATGCATTCTTTCAGCAGCCTGGATCCCACTAAATCAGACAACAGGGCCCCAAGAACAGCCCTAATGCCCGACATAATAAAAATCTTTCTCCTTCTTATGTTCCTTCTGATACATTGCGGAACACACAACTCTATGGCATATGTCTCTTGATATGCTTACGTCCTCATCGTACACACCCACGCACACCCCCTCATTGGTTTTGGACCCATCCGTATATAAGACCACGGCCCCAGGGCCAAGTTGTGGTTCCCGTCCCAGATCCGCCTTTCAGCTAGATCCACAACGTATGGCCTCACTATATTTCTCTCCCTCAGACCAAAATCCGAGGTCATCTCCATGTCTTGTAGGCCATCGATCTCCACAATGATGTTTAGGTGGCCCTAAGATCACCCGGTTTTGTCTCCCTATACTGCCTTATCCGCAGTGCCCTTTCATAGCCTCCCCCTTGAGTTGAATGTGAAGCAGGGTTTCCATCGGAGATATGAAGGAGAGCCTCCATCAAGGTCTTTGGGTACGTTCTCAGGGCACCCGTTATGCCAAGATATGCGAGGCGCTGCAATCGAGTAAGAGCAGCCCGCGCCGTCGCCTGCTCAGCCTTCTGCCACCATATGACAGAAGAATAAGTTACAATTGGTCGAACAATTGTAGTGTAGGTCCAGTAGACCATTTTAGGTCCCACGTTTTTCAATATAGCCTCATTCAATTTTATAGATTGAAAACATAAAAATTCAATCGGCGAAATATAGTGTGTTCTAGAAATCTCTAGTATTTAAAATAGCTCATCTGAAAATTAGTATTAAAAATAGCTCATAATATCTGAAAAAGTATACTTTTTCTTTAGATTTGACACAGTTTTAATGCAAAAAAAGTTTCAGATTTACACAGTACCACAGGCAGATTTACATAGTACCACAGGCAGAAAAGTGGTACAGCTCATAATATCTGAAAAAGTATACTTTTTCTTTAGATTTGACACAGTTTTAATGCAAAAAAAGTTTCAGATTTACACAGTACCACAGGCAGATTTACATAGTACCACAGGCAGAAAAGTGGTACATTTTTGTTAAATTAATAAAAATAATAAAAATTAACTGCAGCAATTTACCATTCCTAATATTAAAATATATATAAATAAGTTGAATAAGCCAGCTACGAAGCTGGCATATTTCACATAAGATTTTCGCACTATTATTTCTCGCGAGCGGTATAAATTTTCAGAGTAAGTAATAAATGCGAAAAAAAACTAAAATAAAAAGCAAGTGATATAAAAATTTAAATTATAAAATACCTACATCTATACAAATTACAAAGAAAATATCATACGTCATTGAAAATTTATTTTTTTTATTTATAAACTTTTTCAAAAACAAAAATTTTCTCGCTGACGGGACTTGTTGTCATATGACCTTTCACGAATCATTTCAGGAAGCTTAAATAGTAATGCGTGCTATGCAATACATGTAAAGTAAAAAATATATGAGAGTTCCATAGTAAAAGCACCCTTCCAAACTTCAAAGTTTAAAACTACAATTTACTTCATTCCTAACTTTTTCTATTTGCTCTGATTTCCATTCTTTATGTCTTATATTTGTATTTGCGCACGTACTTTTAGTTGAAAATAAAAATTGAATAAATTAAAATAACTAAAAATGATGTCTTTTGTAGTTTTGTATTAAATAAAAAATAAGAAAAAGAAAAAAAACAAATCTGATGTGATCAGCACATGACCAACCTGGTTTAGTGAAAGTGTTACAGAGGATTATGAAAATCATTTTGAACACTTCCTTTCAATTTAAAGGAAGTTAGCAAGCTTTTAACTAACATACCTAGAAAGGTGTAAATTTTGCTTAGTAGAATTTCGCTTTGTGCCATCCACCCGAATACTCTAAAAAGTGCACCAGTTAGTTTTGGTAAAACTTAGAAGGTAAATATCAAATTTCAAGAAATTCCATCGTAAAAAATGTAAAATCGGCCCCAAATTTGGTTTTTGACCCCTTATATTCCAAAAAATTTTTAGATTCATTGTTTGAATTCCCTGAATGTAAATATTAAATTTGAAGGAAATTGGTTAATTATTTCTCTTTATATACGCAAAAATGTAAAATTGGCCCACAATAAGGTTCAGCTGCAGAGGTCAAATTATGTTTTATCACAAAAGTTGATAAAACATAAATTTCACATATAAAACTATCAAAATCGTTATTTACGCTTCCCTACTATGGAGAAGTGCATTCCTACCGAAAATTCGACATCAAAAATTTGGTGCCATCACATCACATAAAAAAATAAAAAATAAATTTTTAATTTTTTTCTAAGCAAAAGCACGTGTGCAAATACAAATTTTCATTTGTACGTATATACCTACATAAGGAAAACAAAACAAATAGAAACCGTCAGGTGTAGTTTTAGAACAACAATTTATTTCACATGAATTGACATTTAAATTTTTTTTTGTAAAACAGAGTATAAAAATATGTATGGATTTGTGCTTGACAAATATGTATGGATTTGTGATTTTTAATGTAGCTTCTGCCTGGATTTTCGTATATTTGCAATGGAAGTGGTGCCGAGGGTTAGATAAGGTTATAAGAAAGGAATAAAAAGCAACTAAAAATCAAAGTATATCCACTAATAAGTTATTCGACTCGTTCCATTCAGTTAGTTTTCGTTTGCATCTTGCTTCCAAATTCTTAAAATATTCCATTTTTTTGTAGAAATAGATGGTAATAAGAGTTGCGTAGGCAAGAAAGAAACAAAATATTGTAAACAAACGAGTGTATCAAAAACATTGAATTAAAATAAAATTAAATTAAGTTAGGTAAAAATTTTGTTATTTTTATTTTGATAATAACAAAATTTATTTTTCATTTTATAAAACTTAGGTAAAAAATTCGAATGTATGAAAGCAAAAGAGTTTGAAATTTCATGTATGAATGTACACATGCATGTACCTGGTACAGAAGATACACAGTATCAGGTAGTGACATAGAAATAAAGTAATTTATAAAGAAAAAAAGGTACTGATTACTTTATGAAATATAATTATTACCGGGAAATATATTATTAATGGCAAATATATTCTAAATTTATTAAGATTGAAATAAAAATAAAAAATTTAAAGATAATTTATTTATTTTATTTATTAATTACAAATGCCTAACACTAAATATTTAAAATATTTTCAAAAGCACATATTTACCTCTTCACATCTTTTGGCAACAAATGAAATTTTCGTGTCGGCTTTTTTTCATCCCAAACACTTCAAATAATGTTTACCCATTTTTATAAAAAAAAATATTTTTTTCACAACTATTTAAATTTTTTTTTACTATTGTACGTCTTTTCAAAATTTACTTTTATTATTTTTAAAAATATGTTATATAAATTATACGAGTAATAGTTTTTTTAAACACTTTTTTTCTTCTTCGCTTTTATAATATAATACACATTTTTTGCCACCTTGTACTGGAATGAATTACAGAAATTATTGTGTCGCTTTTAAAATTCTTAATATTTTTCCCTATACTTTATATAGGAACAAATAATAAAGTGTCGCCTTTCAAAATTACATTATAAAAAAACAGGTTGACATCTATTGCGTACTCTTTCCGTCTCCCAAAAATTCTTATGTGTATAAAAATGAAAATAAGAAAGTATACTGCTTAACTCTTTTAACTAAGGGAATTTTTTGTATACAAATATTGGTGAGTGATTGCATTAGTGTGATGTAAACGGAGAGTCGAACTACTTGTTAGTAGATATACTTTGCCAGCTCTAAACTCGAGCTGCGTTTTTACTATTTTAACTTAAAAGAACAAAAACGACGTTCAGCTATTAAATTTCAAATCATTTTTAACATTTCAAGTCTTGAGTGAAGCCGGCTTCAGGTCAAGTAACGTTTATATAGACAATAATATGCTTGAAGCAGCCATATAAACGGGTACATACATATCGCTACATCATATTGTCTATTTACCTTGAATAGGTATGTACCGTATAACAAAGTGTGAAATTTTAAATTTATAACTATTACTTTCATTTTATTTTTTCATAACTTTTATGAAATGAAAAATAAAATATGAAAAAAATTTTTGTTATCAAAATAAAAATAACAAAATTTTTACCTAACTTAATTTAATTTTATTTCAGTTCAATGTTTTTGATACACTCGTTTGTTTAGAATATTTTGTTTATTTCTTGGCTACCTAACTCTTATTACCATTTATTTCTAAAGAAAAATGCAATATTTTAAGATTTTGTGAGTGGCAAGCAAACGAAAAATAATGGAATGGAACGAGTAGAACTACTTCTTGTTAGATATAAGAGTATAAACGTACTGAAATAATGAGTTAAGCATTTTTTCGTATTTTTCTACTCTGTATCAAACTTTTGTATGTAAAATTGTTTTAAAATAGATAACCTTAACAGTTTCTTGGATTTCAGATATCCAAATAAGTAAAACTTTAAGTAACAGCTTAAATCAATGCATAAAAACGAAAAATAAGAACGTTTGTGGCGGATTGAAAATATTTTCACTAAACTTTTAGGATAATAAAAAGTGAAGAGTTAAAAAAATCTAAATATTCCAGATTTAAGTACCTAAGAACTATACCAACAACTATTTTTAAATAAAGGAATAACCCACTTCTAATTTACTAAAATATACAATGTAATTTACTAAAATATACAATGTAAAATAATGTACATTGTATTGATCACAGTCATCGATATCACAACCCACAACTATCTTAAACTGGTTATTCTTGTGTTATTCGTATATTTAATTTTTACTCCATAATATCTCTTTGAGGAAAAATTCTTTTTGAAAAATATCAACAGTGAAAAATATTCAAAAAAAATATATCCCTTAGGAATAGATCTAAGTTAAAAAACAATTAATTCTGTTGTATTTAGGTACAACCTAAAATATTTTAATAAAATAAAACACCACTTTTTGTATTCATTTATTATATATATTTTTTGTTATTGTTTAAATAAAAGTTTTTTTTTAATTAATACTAATGTTTAAATTTGGACAACCGTGCATTTTACGTTCACTAACTACATTTTACGTTCACTAACTGCTTGTTCTATTTTTATTTTTAAAGCTCGCAATTTTAACATTTTTAGTAACAAAGAAAATATTGCATCAAACGTCCTAAATTTTAAGTGGAACGCTTGGGTCATAGTTTGGTTGTTCTTTAATTCTTATTATGATAATGAACGAATTTATTCTTGTGAAACACAAGAATATGAACAATGGGAGATACATATATATGTATATGTACGTATATATAAACATATATTTATACATATATACGTATATATGTATATATATATATATATATATATATACAGGGTGATTCAGAAGGATATAAAACAACATATACCATTGGTTAGAGGGTCGAAAATGGGTAAAACTTTTTTCCGGAGTAGGTGCGAAATCTTAAGGGTTACTGAGATACAGGGATTTTAACGAATTTTCACGAAATTTCTACTTATACAAGCTTTTTTAATTATAATTTCCGTTCCGAAATAGATAGGGGCTTTAAATAAATAGTCAGGGCTTGAAGGCTACATATTGATTTTGTATTTCATGTACTTTCGGAATACCAAGAAACTTATTTTGTTTCTTGTTTTATTTTTTTATTTTTTCAACCCAATAACTTCGTGCGAAATTTTTTGAAACTTCGAAATTGCTACAGAATTTTGGCCACTTTCCTCAGCTTTAATTTAAGCCACTAAGTTTTGAAAAAATTTTTATGGTTCAAAAGAAAACATAGCAAAATATAGCACGAAAACATTTTCTATGTTAAGATTTTAAAGGCCCTAATAATGATTTAATTGATTTTAAAAGCTATATTTATCACCTATTAGTTTTTTATCGCAATATCACTCTAAAAAATAGTTAACATTTGTAAAAACCGTTATTTTGATAAAAAACTCGGAATTTATTGAATTACAGTAAATTTTAAAAGAAATTCGCCATGGCTTTACTATTTTCCAATTTTTTGCTACAAATACTCAATTGCTGTCCAGGGATTCTAGAAGCGAGATAAACTGAAATAAATAAAATGTACCACGCTTGCTGACCAGGAGGCTAGTGAGTGAGAACAACAGTTGATCCTTTGAGTACTCCGGTAATTTTCGCTCACTTATTTTGCTCGCAGCTTCTCTAAAAATGTCTACTTTTAGAGAAAAGTTCCCAAAAAAATTCAAAAATAGGTCTTCAAAAATTTATTGAATTTCAATAAAAATATTAAAATGTTATTTTTTATCAGAAATAACGGTTCATAAAGACATCAACTGCTTTTCAAAGTGACTATTGTGATCAAAACTTAGTAATAGGTGATAAAATACGAGCAATCAATGAAAATACGAGCAATACCGATCATTTTTTGATAATAAGAAACGGGAAAACATTAAGTGAAGAAGAAAGTATTTCAAATAGATGGCAAAATACTTCGAAGGACTCTAAAATGTTGACCATTCTAGCAGAAATTTCATGCCCGAAGAAGAGCAAATAATCCGAAATGATATCGGAGAGGAAACAGCGCCTAGTCTAGAAGGAATTGAAGAAGCGATTTTAAAAATTAAAAACTGCAAAGCTCCAGGAGAACATGCAATAGAAATGATAAATAATGCCAAAGAAATACTAATGCCCCAAATACATAGTATAATAGGTAAGATATGGGAACTAGAAATACTACCAGAAAACTAGATGCGAGGTATTATTGTGCCTGTACACAAAAAGGGTAACAATCTTAACTGCGCTAATTACAGAGGCATCACCTTTTTAATGTGGCATACAAAACTCTCTCAAATGTCATTAATAGAAGACTGTAAACAATTTCTGAAAATATATTAGGAAAATATCAATGCGGATTTAGGCAAAATAGATCTACTGTAGACCAAATATTTCTTTTAAGACAAACCATGGAAAAGTGGTATGAATATAATAAAAATTTACACTTACTTATGATCGACTTTCGTCAAGCTTTTGACTTAATTAGACGTGAAATGATAGAACCAGTTTAAAAGGTTGGGAATTGGAAATAAATTGATAAATATGGCTTAACTAACACTAAGTGAGACTAGATGTAAAGTAGCGGTACAAAACAAATTAACGAACGAATTCAAAATAGAAACGGGAGTCAGATAAGGTGATGCTTTATCAACCACTATTTTGAACATAATGTTGCATTATGCAATACATGAGCTAGAATAAGGTGGACACATATTTATAAGATCGGCAATGGTTTGTGCGTATGCAGATGATATTGCAATTGTGGCCAATTCTTTTATTGAAATTAAAGAAATGTTTTGAATATTAGAGAGAAGAGCTACTTCTGTGAGTCTGATAATCAACGAGTCAAAGACGAAATACATGCTAATGACGCGAAATGATACAAGAAGGTACCCTCAAAACATAAGCATTAACAATTACAACTTTGAAGTTGTAAGAAGTTTTACATACCTGGGTGCCTTAATAAATAACAAAAATGATATGCACGTAGCAATTAATGAGAGAATTAGAGCGGCGCAAAAATTCTATTATACATACAAACGGCTTCTTCAATCCAGGCTAATAGCCAGGTCAATAAAAATTACAATGTACAAGACGTTAATTCAACCTGTACTAACATATAGCTGCGAAACATGGACCATGACAACAAGTGACGGGAATATTTAAAAATATTTGAAAGAAGACTGCCCCAAAAAAATATTTGGCCCAAAATTAAATGAAAATAGGAAATTTGAAATAAGATCAAATCGGGAGCTAGAAGAACTAATTGATGGCAAAAATATCGTCAATTATTTTTTTTTATTTTATTTATTTACACCAAACAAGGTGCTAACATAATTTATATTAATTTACAAAAAAGAAACTTATTACATACAAAATACAAAAAAATTGCTTATGCTTAATACAGGAAACAAGAAAAAAAAAAAATATTACTAATATTTAACCTACAAACAATAAATACATAACTGCTGATGCAGCAAAATTAGAAATTTTAAGTATAACAAACAAAAGTGAATCAAAAGAAAAAACACAAATTATAACAAAGTACAATATAGTGTAATATGATATTATAAAAAATTTACTAAAAAAAGTCAAAAATGTTTCTACTTATGACAATAAAAAAAACTATAATTAGGTCAATGAATTACTTAAAAATTGTGGTAGGTTATGGTTAGTATAAAGTGTCAAGAATTTTTTTCTTGAAAGTGTTCTTGGAATATGTAGGTGAAAAAAGATAGCTAAAACGATTGAATACAGTACAACACCTATTAATGGGCTCATTTTTACCATATTCAGTTCTGTGTGTCTGTTCTTTTAGAAATTTAGTGTGTCTAGTAGGCCTGACGTCATTATTGATAATCATTTTTCTTTTAATGAATTCGACATTTATAACGCCAGTTATAACGTCAAACGTGAAACACGAAGAAAGCATAGAACGGCGAGATTCAAGACTAATCATATTTAGGGACTGCAGCCTAACTTTGTAGGAAGGGATACTGTGAAAGTCATGTGGATCGTAAAGATTTCTTAAAGCAAAAAGGAGAAATTGTTTTTGGACGGATTCAATTCTATTACTACAATTCTATGTGTTACAAAAGCGGGATCCCAAATAATATTGCCGTATTCTAAAATAGAGCGAACCAGAGAACAATAAAGTGATTTTGTAACACAGATATTGTCAAATTCTCTGGCTCTACGCTTTATGAATCCCAGCATCTTGTTTGCTTTGGATATCATATAATCATAATGTGCATTAAAATTTAATTTGCTATCTAGAATGATACCTAAGTCAGTTATGTGGTCGACGCGTTCTAAGGTGGAGTTTTGAAGAGAATAATTTTGGCAAACGATTGAACGCTTTCGTGAAAAGCTGATAATATAACATTTTTTAACATTAAGGTCTAATTTATTAGCACTGCACCAGTTATCAAGAAGTACTAATTTCGTTTGTAGGTAGTTATTATCAGATATATCATTTATAACGTGGTACATTTTTTAATCATCAGCGTAGGTTAGATGAGAAATACCCGATAGACAATGAGAGAGGTCAGAAATAAAGACATTGAAAAGAATAGGGCCTAGATGACTTCCTTGAGGAACACCGGAATGAACGCGAATAGGTTTAGATTTAATCCCCTGGAATTTAACGAATTGGGTTCTCCCCGAGAAGTACGATTTGAGCCAACCTAGTAGAGGGAACTTAAAACCAAAATTAACTAGTTTACGCTCCAAGGTATTGTGATCGATGCGGTCAAAAGCTTTACTGAAATCCGTATATATTGTATCAACTTGAAAACCTTTTTCCATTAATGAAAGAACGTCAGATGTGAAAACTGTAAGATTTGAGGTTGTCGAGCGACCAGTTCTAAAACCATGTTGCTCGTTATTTAATAATGGATTGATGACCGGTGCAAGTATATTAGTAACTAATTTTTCAAATAATTTTGGGATAGCAGACTGAATAGCAATACCTCTGTAGTTTTCTATCGCTGTTTTGTCACCTTTTTTGTGAATTGGTATCAGATACGAATTTTTCCAAGCTGATGGAAAAACTCCGGTGGATATAGATCTGTTAAATATTGAAGTAAGAGGGTTTGACAAGGTGTAGCGACAATTGTAAAGAAATATTGGTGGCAGAAGGTCAGGACCAGATCCCTTCTTAACGTCTAGACTACTGATGCCCTGAAAAACATTTTCTACCGATAAATGAAAGTATTCGAAAAGCGGGTTGGTATTATTAACAAGGGGTGCAGGATTGAAATTAACATTATTAGAGGGTAACTCAGGGCGATAAATTTGTTGGAAGTTGTCAGCAAAAAAGTTACAAATTTCCGTGGGAGATGAAGACATTCTGCCATTCATACACATCGAAATCGGGTAACCTGATGATTTACGTTTAGTATTAACGAAGTCGAAAAACTTTTTAGGGTTGCTCATTATTGAGTTACCGATATTTTTTACATAATTATCATATGCCTCGTTTGCCTTAATCTTAAATTCATTCGCCAACTCATTATAATCATTTATAAGTGAGTTGTTGTCATTACCAGAGTGCTTAATTTTATGGTACAATTTATTTCTCCGGTTGCGTAAATGTCTTAAATTACGGTCTAACCAAGGTTCTTTTAATTTGTCTTTTCTACGGATTTTCGGAATATGGTTGTCAATTATTTCAAAGATAATGGAATAAAAATCATAGATAATATTATCTAAATTATGCTGCTCCAACAACGTTTCCCAATCAATTATACTAAGGGCATAATTGATACCGTGGTAATCAGCGTTCATAAAATCATATACAATTTCGTTATTGTAAGTATTTGAGAATTTATGATTGGAATAGGGTAGTTCTAAAACCAACGCGTTGTGATGGATTGAGTTTCGGAAAAGATTTTCTTCGTCAGTGGCAGAACGAACATTAATGGTGTCATAAGCATTAGAAAATGCTAAATCCAACCAATTACCTCTACTGTTGGGGTAACGAAAAACCTGCTGTAAGTCGTTCCCATAAAAAGTACTAATAAGGTCAAAATCTATGTCATCCATGAAATTGATAGGAAGAAGTTGGTTATCAAAATCATCGATGACAAAAGATAATGATGGTCGATTGAAATCACCCAAAATTACAATATTATCATCCTCATTCATAATTGTGAATATATCGTTACATATTGCAAAGAAATTATTGTATGAGGACTCGTCAGAATTTGGGGGAAAGTACACCACACCTATGTAGGTATAATTTTTACCTGAGTGAACTTTAATAAATTGATGGTCAAAAGTTGAAAAAACCCTAGAAGATACCAATTGACTTGGTACATGATTATTGGTGGCGATTAAAACTCCGCCCCCCCTAGATTGACCCGTGGAATTATAATCACGGTCATTTCTATATACGGACCAAGTGCTATCAAGTATTTCTTCATTTTTGAATGAATCGTTTAACCAGGTTTCAGTGAAGACTAGAATATTAAAATTGCATGATTTGGCGTCAATAAAAAGGTTTTTTAGTTTACCTCTCAAACCACTGCAATTATGGTAAAACATATTAAGGAGCTTAACACTCTTATTGGTATTGTCAATTAAACGTATGAGATTATTTTGACGTGCAGGGACGAAAAAACTTATGCTCGTTTTCCCTTATTTTCTGCAGATATTCACGTCTTTTACTCACAAGTTGAAGCCGATAAGCTTCTAAGTCAGCTTTAGCATCCTTAGTCGAAATCCCCTCAGAATCATAGTATTTAAGAAACAGTTCTAGTAGATCCCTATAATTGTTAGGCAAGCCTTCTTGTCTAATTGAAACCTTTAAATAAGTTTTTGTCTTGCCCTCCATGCAGATATTGTTATCTTGGTCATGCATATATGCTAAGAATAAGCGTACGTTATTCAGAACACTATGTTCACGGAAACGAGACAACGCGTAGACGCTGTCTCCTCGTATCGAATTTTGCGTCATACGAACTATTGGAGGAAGAAGCGGATTTACAAAGTTGGGAGAGTTCTTATTAGTAGCAAGGTCATTGTTTTTATCATTAATATTAGTATTATTATTATTATCATCATCATTAATATAATTATTATTACTATTATTATTATTATTACTATTATTAATATTATTATTATTGTTATTATTATTATTATTATTATTATTATTATTATTATTATTATTACTGTTATTATTATTATTATTATTATTATTATTATTATTATTATTATTATTATTATTATCATCATTATTCTTATCATTGTTAAAGTTGCTACTTACAACATTATTACTATTATTATCATTATCCTTGTTAATATTATTATTATTACTATTATTAGCACTATTATCGGTAGTACTGTTATTGATAGTATTATTATTATCAATATTATTATAATTATTATTATAATTATTGTTATTATTATTGTTATTATTATTATTATTAGTATTATTATTATTATTATTATTATTATTATTATTATTATTATTAATATTGCTATTATTATTAGTTTTAACATTCCTGTTGCAATTAATATTATTACCTATGTCGTCATACCGATTAATTGTATGAGAATAAACAAAGTTATTGTATTTTTGAACCCTTTGGCTAGATGAACCCAACATATTGTTAACTGCACAATCTGTTTCAGTCTGAGTTGAAGTAGTTTTAGAAGTGTTAGTAATACTCGTACTATGTTTTTTATTATTGAAAAAGTTTTTTGTTTTGTTAGTAGTTGAGGAAGATATTTTGTGAGTGTCATTACTATGTCTAGGCAAAGTATCCTTAATTATATTTGTAGAAACTAATTTAGAACCAGAAGCTGTGTCATACCTGTTTTTCCAACGAGTAAGAGTTAAGCTCTTAAAATTGAAAGCCTCCTTCTTATTACTGAAGAACCAATCGTACTTTTGTGGGAAAACTACTTTGAAGCATCTGTACTTGATCTTTTTCTTATTACGCAACCTCGCAGGATGAATTATATCGCAACTGTTGGCCGTTATTGAAAAGTTGCTTTGAAAGAATTTTAAAATCCACATTTTATCAGCGTAAACTGGCGCTCCTTTTACGAAGTAGGTTGTGCTATGGTCACTCGTTTCAATCATAGAGTTATGATTGGAATTCCTTAATAATTTTTGAAAAGGTACTTTTTTGCAATCCTCGATCTCATCCTGAAGAGACTCAACTGCCTTTTGAGTAGCTTCATTATTCTTTGGCGAAGGTGGTTTACAGAATTTCAATGAAATCGAGTTGCTTATGTCACATAGATTGCTTTCTATGCTATCCAGTCGTTTCATTACAGCTTCAAGCACACCAGCAGAGTCAGGTTCCTTTGTAGTTTGCGGGTCCATCTTGTTATATATATCATTTATAGACATTGATATACTGGACTGGTTCGTGCTGAGTAACTTTAAATTATTAGATATGACAGAATGGTTCTCGGTGAGACAGTTAATTGAGTCCATCATTTTCTCACATTTTGATACCATAAAGTCAGATAAGGATGAAATGCTTTTCTCCAGACGCGGATATTGTTCTGCGTGCGTATTCTGGATCGGACTTTGCTTTTTCGGCTTCTCATCAAAAACTGATTGAGAGAGACTTTCAATATTTTTTGCCGTCTCAAGAAAATTATCGCTATTCAGTTGTATTATAGACGATAGTTTTTGAATCATCCCGTCTTTTTCTTCATGAAGCGATGTAATTTTTTTATCAATGTTGTCGTACATTGCCCTTAAAAGAGAGTGCACTTGTTGGCAATCAGTGCAAACGAAGAACTCTTTCAAGGAATGGTGATATAAATCCCTTGAAGCTCCAATGCAGGCACCATGAAGAGTCCGGTGACAAAAGCCTTTACAGACAACCGACTTAGTTTTACTGTCAGTAGCTGTACAATTAACCATATTGCATTTAAAGGACATTGTTACGTTATATTAAAACTCGTTAATAAAATATTGAAAAAAAAAAAAAAAAAATGAAGTGTCACTTAGACTGGTGTTACTGTATTATTACTAATAAGTGTATAATTCAATTATTACAAGACGCGATTACAGTTACAATATTACTATTACAAATTAATAACGAGTATGATTCACAAAAAAACAAAAAGAAAAGCACGAAAATAACAAGCAAAATAAATTAAATGAAAAGAAAATTAAAAGTAAAAGCGATCACGTCTATACTGTATGAATGATGATTTTAATCTGATGAGGACACAAACTAAGATGGGTATCTCGAATGACAGAGCATCGAGCGCAAAAAAGAATTCTAGACGCAAGACCATACAACGCAAGAGCAAGGCCTAGATCTAGATGGCTCGATAGTGTAGAAACTGATTGTAGAAGAATTGTGGTCCTTGACTGGAGGGCAGCTGAACGAGGTCAAGGCTGATCAGGAGCTGCAGAACCAAAGGACGATGATGTGATGACCATTTTTTGAATTTTTATATTTTATTAGAGAAACTTCACATAAAATTGTGAATACATTACTGAAACTTCACATAAAATTGTAGGGATGAAAAAAAAATACAAAATGGGAAAAATTTGTGTTTTTCCAAAGTTCGGATGCTTGGCATTCCGAAAGTACTTAAAATACAAAATTAAGTAATATTTTGTCTTTAAACCCTGTACTAGCACTTTCAAAAACCGGATATTTAAATCCTCTGTCATTTTCGGATCGGAAGTTATATTCAAAAAAGTTTGGATAAGTAGAAATTTCTCACCTAGTCCGGGGCAAAAGTTCATTTCCGACCCTCTAACCAAGGGTATATCTTGTTGTATACCTTTCCGAATCACCCTGTGTATACATATATATTAAAGAATGTCGTTTCACAACAATTCGGATTGAATCAATCATTTGCAAAGTATTTTCAAGTTATGGTAGTTATATTTTCAAGTTAAAACGATTATTTTAAAAATAACGGCAAGTGTATTTATATTGTTCTTTTATGATTCTAATAAATTACGGAATCTAACTTCTAGACGGTGCGGTAGGTAATAATTTTCTTACAGCAAAGTCGATTGGTTATTAATTATTTTTTGGAAATATTTTCTTGTTATTACTTTTATTATTGTGATTATTTAAAAAGCAATATTGCTGTTTTAGCCGTTTTAGGTGTAGTGAACAACTTTAGGCAATTTTTTTTACTTTTTATAAAAATTTTATAATTCAACTTTTGTTAGTCCACGTTTTAATGTTTCCACGTTTTTATATCAACATTTAAACTAAGGTTTATATAGATGCCTTCTACTAGTTCACCTAAAGTTAGATGAAGAGCAAGAAAATTTTCTTATATTCCAATTTTGCAACCGTGTTACTAAATATTTTTGTTTTCAAATATAATTTTACTACGACATAAGAAAAGCAGATTCTAAAATTAGCAATTACTATGTTGTTATAGATGTAATTGATATTGTCAAAGATCAGCTTTATGGCGGTGACTATGTTCAAGAAGAAGACCCCACCTTATATGTGTCGACAAAAACATCAAGAGGTCCACTCGACGGTAAATTAGTGTCACTTACGTATATACATTTACATTCATAAAAACAAAAGCTCAAATTATTTAAAGAATTAAGATGTTTTTATATTCTTAAATCCTAAAATTTTAGAAAATTGGTTGGAAGAATATTGGAATAAGGTAATTTTGAAATAAAACCATTTAAAAGTCAGAATTATAATTTTTAATTTTTTTGCTTAGTAAAGTAATTAAAAAAAAAAGAAAAAATTATTAATTTCAAATATGCAGGTACATACTTCTAAAAATATGCTTGTATAAATATTCTATAATATTAATTTGAATATATATATAAAATACTACATATTATACAATACATTCAGAGTTTTTCGCATAAGGTTGCAGTAAAAACCAGGTACCTTTTTTTCCCACAAGCTGTAGCTCGAAAAGGAATGTAAGAAAAGTAATTGTATTTTTTGATGGCATGGCATACACCGTTAGCTTTTGGCATTTATAAAAATTTTGAAAATCTTCAGTTTCGGAAATATAAGGTGCCAAAAATTTGAATTTTACACATTTCAAGAGTCGATAATTTGAGAGAGGAGGATGGAGGTGTAAAAAAATTTCTCCTAATATAATAAGGTTCTTATTAGTGTCTAAAAGCTGCCTAAATTCCTTTCTTCAGACTCCTATAACCGACGGTCTAGAAAAAAAAACGATATCAACAATTTGGAAAAAAACTTATTTTAGATAACAGTTTATTTTGACGGATATTTTGTTTTTCCAAAGTTCATATATGGTCTATAGAAAAAGCCCCTATTTTTTTGCGTTTGCGAAATTCTAGAAAAATAGAAAAATGCCTATGGTTTCGCTGTTTTGGTGGGCTATAACTTTTAGAAGGCCGAGATAGGTAAAAATATTCTCTTACGACAATAAGTTCCTAGTAATGATCTATGTACATACAAAATTTCAACCTCTATCTTCAAGGGTGTAGAAGTTGTTCCCCGATCTTTTAAGAGAAGCTAGATTGTAGATTGTAGATTCTAAGGGAACTGAGTGGGGACAGGAGCATCCCCCAAGCCACCGCAGCCATTTTTGACTTATTGTAGCCACCCCACTCTCCCGTCTATAATATCCCCGTCCCAATCACAAAGCCGGAGATATCCCTAAGGGAGTTGGACAATAGTTCCCGAACACTTAGGGACCCATGTCCAAGACAATTGCGGCGCCGAACAGCCAGTGCCGGACAGTCGCAGAGAATGTGCACGGCGGTCTCATCGCCACCCCCACAAAATCTGCACAGGGGGGAGCCCGACTTCCCCAGCCTGTGCAGGCGGTATTTCACCGGGCAGTGCCCCGTGAAGAAATTCGCAATAGTGCGAACCCGGCTCCTGCTCATCCCCAGCAACTCCGCAGCGAATCCGCCGGAGCACGCCGGAACAAACACCTTCGCATGACGGCACCCTTTCGTGTCCCGCCAGTGACGACTGCATTCCGCCGCGAGTAGGCAGGCAAGCCTGGCCCCCACGGCGGAAGAAGGCAGACCACAGAGAGGCAGCGGCTGCACAAAGGCAGCCCCAGATCCCCTCCGCGCCAACTCATCGGCAACTTCGTTGCCCGCATGGCCACTATGGCCCGGCACCCAAATGAGCATCACTCTGTTTTCCGATGCCAATTCCATAAGTGCAGCAAGGCAGCTCCAGACCAGCTTGGATGTAACCTGAGCTGAACGGAGCGCCAGCAGTGCAGCCCTGCTGTCTGAGAACACATAGATGGTGCGGTTTCTATACCCCCTTTCCAAATTGATTCTCAGACAGATCTCTATTGCATGTGTTTCGGCCTGGAACACTGTGCAATACGGGTCAAGGGTTGCATATACACGCGTGTCCGGGCGGACACCGTATACGCCCGAGCCCACACCCGACTCCGTTTTGGATCCGTCCGCATACCACACGCTCGAACCCGACCTAAGTACCGGACCACCCCGATCCCACGTCCATCGATCAGGAAACAGAACCCTGTACTTGTGGTCGAAGTTGTACCGCGGCAGACAGGTATCTGACATGGTTATCCTTAGAATCGGATCGCCCTCAATGAAGTCTCTGTGAGTTCTGTGGGCCAACTTTAGCCCTGCCCCGTCCTCGCCAGAGAGAAGTCGGTAAGTCACCAGCCGAGCTTCCTTCAATATATGGAGGTGCAGTGGCGGCAATCCGATCATCACCTCCAATGCAGCGGTGGGAGCCGTCCGCATCGCCCCCGTCACTCCCAGGCAGGCCAGCCTCTGTAGCTTTTCCAGCTTGGCCCGCACACCCGCCCGCTGAGCCTTACGGCACCATACAATCGACGCATAGGTGACGATGGGCCTAGCAAGGGCCGTATATAGCCACAGTGCTATTCTGGGACTAATTCCCCAGGTCCCCCCGATGAAGCTCCTACACGTCCACAAGGCCGCCGTAGCTCTCCCGATAACTCTATCGATATGGGTATTCCAAGAGAGACGATCATCCAGGGTTACCCCCAGATACTTCACCTCCCTCGAGTAACTAATACGTTCACCAAACAGAATTGGGCTCGTTAATCTGTCCCTGCTTCTGCGTCTGGTGAAGGCGACCAAAGTGCTCTTGCTTGGATTTATATTTAACTCAACGCCTTTGCACCACCTTTCCACAACACGTAAATTTTGCTGTAGAAGATCAGAAATAGTGCTCTCAAATTTTCCCCGCACGACGAAGGCCACATCGTCAGCGTATCCCCAGACACGCGCCCCGGAGCCCCTGAGAGCAGCTATTAGATCATCCACTACAATGGACCACAGGAGGGGCGAAAGAACCCCGCCCTGCGGACATCCTTTTGCAGCGGAGATGAAGAGTATATCGTCAGCTATGGTGGACTTAATAATCCTATCCTGTAGCATCCGATTGACCCATCTGCTAGTCGTCGCATCAATCCCTCGTTTGTGCAACGACTCACAGATGACATGATATGGGGTGTTGTCAAAAGCTCCCTCTATATCAAGGAAGCAGCCAACTGCTACCTCCCGCACTTCCAGTGAGTTTTCAAGGACCCCCACCAGACTCTGCAGAGCGAGTACAGTAGACCTTCCCGACTGATAGGCGTATTGAGATTCATGCAAGGGATTGCTTCCCAGTGCACCGTCCCGTATAAATCTATCAATCACTTTTTCATTGCTTTCAATAGAAAAGAAGTAAGGCTGATTGGACGGAAAGACCTTGGGTGGTTGCTTGGTCGCTTACCCACCTTCGGAATATACGTCACTTTAGCCACCCTCCATGCCTGAGGGATGTAACCCCACGCATAGCTGGCGCGAAAAATTCCCAACAGTGCTCTAGCGATATGTTGGAAACCCCTCTGCAAAAATGCAGGATATATCCCGTCATCACCTGGAGATTTGAAGGGCCTGAAAGAGAAAACAGCCCATCTAATCCTGCCCATCGTGAAGACTAGACGGGATCGTTGCCAGTCATCCCTCCTGGGCCAGGGTGCCCCCGGTTCGATGACTGCATTTGAGTGATTCCGAAGAATCTCCGAGTCAGGAAAGTGCGTTGACGCCATAAGCTCCAACGTCTGCCTTCCGTTCTCAGTCATGGAGCCATCAGGACGTTCCATTAGGCCCAACCTACTAGCATACTTTTTGGAAAGCACCCTGTGAAGACGCGCACTGCTGGGGAGTTCATCAATGCCCTTGCAGAACGCCCTCCACGAGATTCTCTTCGCTTTCCTAATTTCTTTATTGTATTTTGTGAGTGAGTCCTTATACTCTTCCCACGAACCTGACGCTTTGGCCCTATTGAATAGCTTCCTGGTCTTTAGTCTAAGCCTTGAAAGCTCCTCATTCCACCACGGGCACTTCCTATTGCTCCGCCTCGGCTTAGCACGGCAGCTCCCGTGATAGGCATTAGTAATAGCCGCCGTCAGGGCCTCGCTGGCCAGTTCGATATCCATCACCGTTCTGACAGAAGCAGGAACGGATCTAATCCCATCCATGAGGAGCGTTTCGAATTGACTCCAATCTGTGGATTGGGGCACCCGATATATTTCTTCTGCCAGGCCCCCGGAGACCATGATATCAAACCTAATCTGCCTATGATCGGACATGGATGTCTCATTTGAGACATGCCATCCACCAACCCTACTGCCGATAAATTCAGTGCAAAGGGTGATGTCAAGGACCTCTTCCCTAATTGCATTTATGAATGTCGGCCTATTGCCTTCATTCATAATCATTAATTTATTGCTATATATAAATTCAAGTAGGCACTCACCTCTTTTGTTTATATTGCTGCTTCCCCAGACGGTGTGGTGGGCATTGGCATCACTTCCTATTATAAGTTGGAAGTTCCCCCTTCTACAAAAGTCCACTAGATCCTTCAGTTGCTCGTCCGGGTGGGCAGAGTCCCCCGGGAGGTAGGATGAGCACACAATGAACTCTGTCCAGCCCCCGCAGGACTCCACCTTCACCAACGCAGCTACCTGATCCTTAGAACAGTAATCTGGAATGGGAAAATACGTTAGCTTTTTACTAAACAAGATGCAAGCCCTAGGCCTGCCCCCAGTTGTATTATCATACAATAGCTCACCTGTTAGGCCCTTAACCTGATCCTTCACTATGTAAGGCTCTTGGATAAGGGCGATATCGAGGTGATCCTTCATAAATCTATGAGCCAGAACATCAGTAGATGCCCTAGCATGCTGTAGATTTATTTGGATGCACCTCACAGCCATATTATTTCCTCCGGCTCTTGTCTATGGGCTTTGGCCCTTTAGACAAAGGCTTTACATGAGCCTTACCTCCCATTTTCGCCTTTTTACACATCTTGGTGGGCGCTTGCCCTGCCACAGCCTCTTTTGCCGCCCCAGGTGCCACGCTAGCCCCTCTAACAGCAAATACCGAAGCATTTCCGGGCTTCCCAATGGGCTTGAGCCCTTTTGGTTCCCCCGGGACGCTTGTATTTGGCGTGCTGGTCGATGGTCCTTCCGTTTCCCTTGCCGCCATTTTCGGAGCGACTTCAGACTTTCCAATGAGTTTTGGCTCTTTTGGTTGGCCTGAAGTGCTCGTCGTTGTCGTTGTCGCGGTGGGCACTGGTTTTTTATTTTGTCCTGCCCTGCCGCCAGCACCTTGAGAGGATTTTCTTCCTTTAACCCGAACGGTAACACGGAAGAAATTCAGGAAAAGTCGGAACTCCGCTTTCCGTAGATCTTCCAATCCGGAATCATCCACGGAAAAGGTGATGGAGCAGCCCCCGTCCTTTTCCTTATCCATCCTCAGCACCCTCCAGGAACTTATCTTGAGGCTGGGATTTTGCTTCCCTATCCTACTTAGAAATTTGTCCCTGGAGAGACTGACGGTTGTCTCGTCCTTTGGTACATAGGTGACGCAGACATGCTGTTTGGGCATGCTGTCGCCATCCAGTACCACGACATCGCAACCGTCCCAAGGCTTTATCTTCCTGCAGACACTGGTTATCCACTCCCTGGTGTCTTGATTGTTGCATGTTACGGATATCCATCCGTCCCTTTGCAACGCTGCAGTGAATTGTGGATGAGAGTCCACAACCCTATCCATTTCATCCATGATGGCTACTTTGATTTTCCCCATCTGGACTTCGGATAGCCTTTCCTCTGGATGCAGTCTATGAGTGATGGCCACCTTGACCTGTGCTACTGCATCCCGATAAGAAGTCATTTTCGGGTTTTGTTGAGGAATGTTCCCAGGGACCTTTTCCTCAACATTGCCCTTCATCGACCTCTTCTTTGAGGGCCCTGCATCAGGGGTGTTGCTTTCCGACCTTTCCCTCTTTTGGGGATGGTCGGCCACAACAACCGATCCGCAGGCCTTCAGCTTTTCCAGCCTTTCCTTCTCGTATCTGCGAGCTTCCTCTGGGGACATGCCATCCCTGATATAAGCCGCGATACGCCGCTTGGATGCACCAGAGAAATATTGTCCAACCTTTTCAGGTCCTCCTCAGTTTTTTGGATAATAGGTCCAAGAGGATCCTGATTATCCGTCTGCATCAGAGGCGCCGCCTTTTCCTCTACTGGCGTGAGAAGGAGTTCCTCCTCTGCGTCAGTCAAGAGAAGCTCTGGTTCCGAAGTGTTAATTGTCACTGTTGTTATTGTTGTTGTTGTCGCAGTTGTCGTGTTTGTCACAATTGTTCTTGTTGTTGTTGCTTTTGCTGTTGTTGCTGTTAAGATTGTTTTCCATTCTTGGTCCCACGAATAACGCGGGAAAGTAAAGTCACCCATGGCAGAGCCCGGCATACCATGGGAAGGCTCGTTTAAACTGGAGGACGCCTGGTATCCAGAGTCCGCATACTAACGACTAAGCTCCCCCTTAGCCACGCAGTCATCGGCATATGCTGTTCCACCTTGACTTGGGACCCCTGTCGTCAGCTGACGTATAGATATAGGGCTGAAACTCACAAAGCAAGAGGCTCGCCTCGAGACATGACCACGACACGAACGTAACTTTGATCGTTTCAATCACCCCTTTATCCTCCGTCATTACCGGGGCCCACCACTAGGAGGTGACAGTACGGTTTGGAGCTCATGTAGGTAAAAAATATAATGAAAAATATAAAAACTTATTCTTAACTGCTAGTTTTTGAACCTCAAATTTTAATATGTATAAAATGCAAAATTCCATAAATTTAAAATTACAAGTAAAAGTTTGAGTTTCTATTGAAAATATAAAATTTCGCAATGCACAATCATATAAATATATAGTAATAAATTTTTACTTTCTTTTGTATTCAAACACGTTTTGGAAAAGTTCGTTTATTGATATTATTTTTTTTTGGAACTGTTTATTGTTTAGTTTCACTTACGTCAAAAAGTGAATTTTTGGTTGTTAAAACCAAAAAATCAATTTTAAATGATTGAAATAAATCTGACCATAGCTACTTAAAAAACAGTGAATTTAATTAAATTGTTGTTGAATTTGAATTGAAAACTAAGCGTTCCAGGCTTTAGTTCTATAATTAATCCTGCATTTAACATGATAAGGTTAGAAGAGAGTGATTTTTGATGCACATTGTGCAATGCTAAATACATTTTGTTCTCAGTATTAAAAGAGTTGCAAAAGGGGGCGGGGCACTTTTTTGGAACCGCTTAGGCCTATTTGGAATACATACACATTAACTTGTAAATGAAAAAGACGCACATGAAGTCAATATATGTATGCATTCAGTAAAGAGTGCAATATTATATATCTTTGTTTAGAGCAGGCATATCAAACTCGTTTATCATCACAGGCCATTTTAGGGTTTCCGCACATTGCTTCAGGCTGCACAATAAAAAAAACTTCAAACTTTTAAATTATATACACAAATTTTGATTTTTATTATCAACATCAAAAGTAATAAAACTTAAGTAATATAAATTTTTTAATTTCGAATACAATTGTTCATACAAATATGTGCTTCCGAACACGTTTAACCAACATTAAAATATTGGAAAAAGGTTTATAGGAATATAATTATAAAATTTAGTAATTTACACTTCCAAATACCAATCAATACCAAAATTTCGGTTCCGGCTACATTAACATACGGTTAAAGTACATGACCGTATATGCAAAAGTTCGGTTTTTGGATGTGTGACAAACCCCTCGTAGAACTTTCACTCTGGCTTTAAGACTTTTCTGCTGATAAATGAATATTTGTAACAAAAATATAACAATTAAATTTCAAGATTTTCAAACACCGCAACAGGCCGCAGGACGCGGGTGCCGTGTTTGACATGTCTGATTTAGAGCGAACTTTAGAAAAATTGTAATTTTTTATTTTTTTTTTTTATTTTTCTTCATCAATGAAATTTTTAGAAATTTTAAAATTTTTTTCGCAGAATTTTGGCCACTGTTTGAATTTTATTGATTTTAAGGTTGTAGTTATCAACTATTATCAATTTTTGATCAAAAAAGTCATTCTCGGAAGCAGTTGACATTTTTACCGTTGACGAAAACCAATCAAAAACTAATTTTGTTATTCCAATCAAAAATTTTAGCCACTCGCGGTGCAATTCTATTTAATATTTTTCAATATAATTGAATTAGTTATTAAAACAATTTTATTCTTTGTAAAATCTTTGAATTTTCGGTTGCCAGGTTAAAGGGAAAACACAACCGACTCTGGATAACAAATCATTAATGTGTGCTTACAAACTTTGTCGTGTGGAATTTCGATATTGGGGAATGCAGACTAAATTAGAGAAATTTATACATGATATAGGTAATGATGTTCTTTTAATTTAAAATATTTTTTCAGTATTTATCCCGGATGGCTTCCAATTATGGCAGACCATTTAGTGAAATTGAAATAAGGCCCTGTACATTGGGCTTACATTGGGTAATTTCAATGTTACTTTCGAGAAAGAGCTTTGCAAAAGGTATGTGCTCTTTCTTGTATACAAAAATGTTTTTTCTTAGAGAAAGTTTTAAAGTTGTTAAAAAATACTGGAAATATTTAGTAAATTTCAATAACTCTTCTAGGTAAGACACGGTACTTTTCTACATGTTTTTTTTATATCCGTACGAACGTATGTTCGAAGGGTATACTAAATTTGCCTTACCGTTTGTAACGCTAAGAAATAATGGTCTGAGATATAGACTCAAGTGTATGTTTTTGATCAGCGTCGAATTCTGAGTCGATTTAGCTTTGTCTGTCAGTCCGTTTGTCCGTCCGCCCGTCCCAAAGATAACTCAAAAACGACATGACTGAAATACATATGGCATTATTTATTGATTTTCACGTGATGTAGGCACGTGAAAATCACTATCTATGAGGTATAACTAAATAAGCCAAGTTCGCTTATAAATAAATTAAATTTTTGTATTTCAAAATAAAAATTTAAAAATTTAATTTTTACATATGTATTTTACATTGAATTTGACAAATGAAAATTTAAGTAGCCCTCAAGATATGTATAAAAATTAGAAATTACTATTCGAAAAAATAACAAAATTTTTGAAGATTGAGTGCAATGGTTTTTTCACTTCAGTATAGTGTCAAAAGTAACTACTAAACTTCTTACTATACATATCTAAAAATCAATAGTTTGATATCACACTTTATCCACAAAAATTAATATTCTAAGAGCTCTACTCAAAAATAAGAGCTCTTACTCTAAGTTTTTGGTGGGTTTTACATTTATTTCAATTTCTGATACTTAAAAGCGACCTCAAAGCTTTTTTTCGTGTTCTTTTATACACCGCGCGATTCCCATATGTATCTTTTAACTCTACATTGTAATAGGTTAAAACATTTAACAATTAGAAATTATTATTCCTTTGTCAAATTTTGGAGGTTATCCATTTTTTTAAAATATGTCTATTAACTTGAGTGTTATTTCAGCATTGCGAAAAACTATGCTACGAGCACACAGACAAGCTTGGGCATGGCAAGATGAATGGCATGGTTTGACTATGGTAAGTAACTTGGCATATGATCTAATCTTAAAAATAAAAACAAAATGTGGAAGATGTTTTTTTTTAATTTTTTTAATATGTATTATGAAAACATAAAAATGAAAAAATATATATTCGTACATATATAGTATTTTTGCTCCACAAAAATGATAAAATACATACAAAAGCATTAAACTTTAAAATTTTATAACATAAAATGTAGAAAATTTCGATTTCATTGAAAAAAGGCGATACAGATAAAAATAAAACTGAAATTTTTTCCTTTTTAAAAATTTTATCTTCTCCCAAGATGTAGCTCTCAATGTCCGGACGTTCGGAAAATTGTATTCTTACACAATTGAGAAAACACCATTAAATGCAAAAAAAAAATTCGATTTCCACTAATTGCGAAGAACTAACGTACGAGTATGTAAAAATATAATTTTTTTTATTAGTTGTTTAAAAACTGTTGACAGAAACATATTAACAAGTAAGTTCTATTATTATTATCAAAACCAGATCTTTCAACTAACCGAACTACCAACGTACATATTAATTATATCATCAGTTGAGAACTATTATGTTCTATGTTAACAATCACTTATTTCAACATAAATGAAAATTTTTTATAGTGATTTTTATATTAAAACGTCTTTTACTGTCGAATCAAATTTATTGTTTCAATGTTACAAGATATATAAGTATTCCCAAATATCCCAAGAAGTGACATTATAACTTCTACTATTATTAGAAGTCGTAGACGGGATAATTAAAATAGGTCCTAACTTTTAAGTGATGACAAATGTTAAAATTTTCACGTTTTTTGGTTTTTTAAAACTTTTGATACAAGGCAATATCTTTTTTTATCACCAAAACTTTTTTAACGATCCAAAAAATATTGCTTTTAGTACTTTTCTAAAAAATTTTTGAAAAAAAGTGCTTTATAGTTTCCCTCTGTCCGTCCGTCCATCCGTCCGTCCGTGGACTGTTTACAAAACTTCTACACCTTTAAAAATAGAAAGCTAAAATTTTATATGTACATATATCTTTACTAGAAACTTATTTCCGTAGAAGAAAATTTTTACCTCTCTGCCCTCCTCTAAAACTTATACCCTCCCAAAACCCTAAATTAAAATGACCTTTTTTTATCTATTTGTTGCATTGAAGTCATAAGCATTTTTCAAATTTTGCAAGCGCAGAAAGGCAGTGACTTGCTGCTCCTATCATGGCATACTATAGTTAAATTTTTAAAAAACAAAATAGCCGTTTACTATTATCTAAAATCTGTTTTTTCCAAATTTTTGCTGCCGTTTTTCTTCTAGACCCCAGGTTGTGGGAGTTTTGACTTTTTGACGCTTTATATTTCCGAAACCGCAAGCTTTTTCAAATTTTTATAAACGCAGAAAGCTAACGGTAAATTCCATGATAAAAATATAATTATTTTTCTTAACTCACAAAATTAACCCTTAAAAGCATTATGTTAAACCCACTTTAAATTAATTTTTGCTTTATTTCAATCCTAGAAATAGTTTCGTTTATAAATGGAAATAATTTTAAGAATGTGGTAGATATACGTAGACTGTATTTAAAAGCAGCATTTTCACTTATTGAAGGGAAAAGGGCTACACTACAAACCATTGGTTTGGCCCAACTTTATTTGTATTTAAAATTTTTGAAATCCGTGCAAATTAATATTTGTAATTTATAAACAATACTAAAAGATTTTTTAAAAACTTAATTTTTTAATTTTAATAATCTGTTGTTCTTGCCTTTGTGTTTCCTCCAATTTCTTTGTTCTCTTAAGAAATAATTATAAACAACGAAATCTATTTAAATTTTAGTGGCTTGGAAAACAAATTAAAAATACAGTGGAGTCCGCTTATAGTCACACAATAATTTCATAAAAATGTGTGACTATAAGCATCATATGCCTATAAGCGTCAGTAGAAAAAAAAAATTTATAAATAAAACTCAAAACTTTATTTTTTTTTAAATTTAATTTTAAATTAAGTACTTATATGATTATGTACATAAATAAAAAGCCCATTTGCTTTACGCAAAGAAAAACAAAAACAAAAAATTCATATACATATTTACAAAACAAAACAATATTCAAAAAATTCTTTAAGGAATCAAATCTAACGTCTACATGTATGTAATGACAAATTTTTGTTGTGGAAATAATGTACCTATGTATGTACATACACAAAAGTGACAGAAAAAAATATTAAAGTTACAATATTTGCCGCTACAAATTCGACAACAAATATTGTTATTAAACTATTTGCCGTAAAGTAGGTAGTAAAACTACTTACCGCTTTAAAAAAAAAGGCGTTCAGAGTATGTGACTATAAGCGACGTCAAATATATGAATTAAGCAATATGGTTCGCAAAAAATACGATCCAATAACCGTATGTGACTATAAACGTTTGTGACTATAAACAAATGAAAATACATGAAAATATAATAAAAAAGATGTTGACAACGAAATTGTTGACTGTAACCGAATTATGACTATAAACAGTAGTGACTATAAGCGGATTCCACTGTAATAAGAAATATGTCAAAGAAGAAGATATACTATTATAATGAAAATATACTTCTAACATTTAATTCAAAAATATCCAGATGTTTACAAATGGCAGTCTCAATTTTTTTGTTCTGCTTTTATTCTACGTTTCGGCTTACGTAGTCGATACATTTTAGAATAGTGTACAATGTGAAAAGTTTTTAATATACATTTTGGAATGTGACACAATGTATATTTTACCTTTTCACCCTGTTTTGGAAGTCAAGGTATATTTAAAAAAAAAACAAGTTAAAACACCAGCATGCAGATCCAATACGGCTCAACAACTAACAAACTTGGAGGAAGCTGTAGCTTAACTTAAATAGCTTATCCAAGGGTAGATTCGTTTAGTATTGCAAATGCAAATGAAAAGTATTTCAATATTTTTATTTTTATAAAGCCAACGTTTAAATAATTAATTATTTTTAAGATGTAGAAAAACAGAGATCCAATAAATATAGAACCACCTACAGGACTTTTGGAGCATGAAGGCTAACAATAGACACCACTGCAAGAAGATATTCCAAAAAGTATATGAGAAATATGAGGGACTATACAAGTAGAACGTTTGATTTAAAAAAAATATTTACCTTTCCAAAAGCACACGAAAGCTAAATTGAAACTTATTTAATAGTAAAGAGAAGGTGAACAACTTGATAAAAATACAATTATTGAAAATTGCAAAAAATTTGATATGATAAGACTGTTTGATAGAAACCAAAAGTACAATATATTTCAATTTGTTTTTATAGTTTTGAGTTTTGACCGTTTCATTTCCTTTTCTTTTCTTTTTAGTTTTAAGATTTGACTTTTAACAGTTCGCTTAAATTGTAGTCAAGATTTGCTTTTTGATATTTTTGTGTTTTAGTTTTTTAAATTAGTTTTTCAACATTTGTTTTCTTATTACAAAGAAATTTATTAACGTTTCAGCTGTTTACAAAGTAGATAAAAACATTTTAATTTTCAAGAATTTTTATGAAGAAAGAAATTCATATAACATAAAAAATTCTATTAGTGTGTAAGAGATTGAGTTTTTTTTTTAATTTATAAACATTATTTGGTGTTATTATTTACTTACGTACTTTTAACCAAGAATAGGATTTCCTCATTCTCACATTCGCTTTTAGCACCTTCTAAACTCACTTCTTCTTAAACCGTTAAGTTTTGTACATAGGTTATGCAGAGCACAATATTCGGTTATATTTTGTTTACATTTTCACGGTTTGTAATTGCGGTTCTAGAAGGATACATCTACCAGTGAAAAATGTATCATAATGCCGTGGCAAATTCCAAAAGGTTTAAACTGTGCCTGATGTTCCCTCTCAACTTTAATGTTATTATGGTCTTCTTCATCATTAAAGGAATATCAAGAAGGAACTTTTTCAATTTAATTTTTTTAAAGTAATATTAATTATACTTTCAAAAAATTCACAACTATTAACTATTAACAATTATTTTAACTATTCACTTTGAAACTTTCTTTCTTTTTAAATGTTTATGCACACAACCAAAATACGAGTATTTTACACATTTTGAGTGAGATCACGTTAGTTGTCAATTCTACCAACCTAAAAACATTTTTATCGCCTCTACGTAAAAGACTAACAGAAAAACATTTTTAAGGTACCGTGATAAATTTTTTTATAACGTCAGTGACGCGACTAACAGAATATTGGTGATTGTGTTAAATAAAGCTCAATTTAGCTGCAAAAATGAAAATAATATATGTATAACATAAAATTTTTCAACAAAAACAAAACACAATGTCTTTTTAATGGTTCTATGTCAGACATAGAACTTTATACCTCTACTAAAGACACCGTCCTTGTATATCTTTACTAGACTTGGAAGGCGCCGTGGTTGATAGCAAAGAAAGGAGACGAAATCCCGAAGCCACAAAACACCACCCTGAACTTGGCCAGAAGCGCCGGCCAAGAATAAGAGAAGTCCCAGGCAATTCGCAAAGCTCAAAGCAGAGGAATATATATTCAGGCTTGGAAGTTATTTCGGCAGAAAGAGGAAGGAGGGGGCCAACTACTGAAGATTGGCATTGACATAACTTCAGCAGGTGCCATAGGAGGAAAGAAGCAAACAATTAAATACCGCTCCGGAAAGATCACTGTGCACGGTGAAGGGTAGAAAAAACTGGCCGAAGAAGTAGGGAGTCCCAAAATCCTCCTCCATTAAACATGGGAGAAGATAAGATGGAGGAGGATTCTCCGCGTTCCATTTTTTACTGGAAATTGATCAAAGAATCATCGCTGACATTATTTGCCACCTTATGCGAAATATATAAAAACGGTTATATAAGAATTATATAAGATTTAAGGTATTATAAGTACGACAAGCTAGTAACCTACATAGTTAATAACTCTATGATTATGTTATGTACTAACACTGTGCTCCTTCTAAAGGAAAAGGAAAAAAAGGTGTTATATGAGGTTTAAAGAACATCTGCAGTTTTAAAGGAATTTTCCGTAAAAGTAATTAGAAAAATCAGGACTACCAACACGGAAATCGCGTCAAATTCAAGAAAACTCCCAAATCGTGGCACCTGACGGACATAGTTAAAAACATGCAAGTGGGTTACTAAATATCTTTTAACATTTGTCAAAAAAATGTGATATAGTTTTTTTGGTGATCCTTTGCTTCTTTAAAAGCTCTTAAACTATTGAAGCAACTATTAAATATGGTCCGTAATGTAGGACTTTTCCCTTCAACAAGTAAAGATAGTGCTTTTAAAAACAGCCTAACTATGTACTACATGATTAAAATTACTTTCATTTATATATGAATATGTTTCATAGATTGCATGCATGTAGGATGATCATTGTATGTAATCTTAGAAACAAAACAAAAAAAAATTTAAAGAGACGCTAACATAATTCACGAATTTAAAGGTTAATAGTTATATTTTTTAACATAATTGTTAATCATGGAATTTGCCTCTAGCTTTCTGCGTTTATAGATATTTAGAAAAGTTTGTAGTTTCGGAAATATATAGTGCCAATTATTAAAATTTTATATACTCGTATTTCGAGCGGTGATAACTGAAAAGTATTTGGTGATGGAAAAAGCAACTTCTGTTCTAACAAAAAAAACCACTAAAATTTCAGACTCCTAGAAGCTGTGGTCTACAGAAACACGATACTAAATATTTGGAAAAACGGATTTTAGATAACCGCCATTTTGTTTTTTCAAAGTTCAAATATGGTATGCTGCGGAAGCCACTACTTTTCGTTTTGCCACATATGAAAAATGTTTATGATTTTGCTACAATAACTAACTTGAAAAATAGGGTTTTTAGGGTTTTAAGAGGCTATAATTTTTAGAAGTGGAAAGGGCTGACAGGTAAAAAACTTTTAGTCTAGTAAAATCTATGTACATATTTGTTTAATTATTGCTTTTCTTGGAAAAGTATTGTGACATAAATTACCATTTTTCTCTAAGTTAAATAATTTTTTTTTCGTTTCTGATATGAAATACAGAATTCTTAAGTATGATTTTAATCGAGTTCGAAAAATCAAAATCATGTTTTCAAGTTTTTGTCAAAGTATTTTAAATATAATTGTTAGCGACTCTTTGAGACTACTTGAATCAACAACACCCTATGTGGGTGAAGATTTAACAAACATAAAACATATTCTAATGTAGCCTTTAATGAATTAATGTTAATACATTTTAGGAAGATATAAGGGAATTTGAAAGGCAAACTCAAGTCTTATTGGCAAAAAAAATGGGTCAAGGTGTTAGTGGAAGCGAGGACGAAGAAGAGGAGGAAGATGCGGAAAAAGAAAATGGTAAAATTTTCTTTTTTAATTTAAGTTTCAAATGTATGTACATATATGAACGTTTCAAAACACACAAGAATTCGTAGTTTTATCTGGTTTTTTATTTTCAACACTCACACAATGAAAAAAATCTGATGTGGTCAGCACATAACCGACCGCATTGTGTATTGTCTAGTTATGAAAAAAATGTCTGTTAAATACTTCTTTCTAATTTTTAGGTCATTAGTAAGCTTTTAGTTAACATACCTAGAAAAATGTAAATTTGGCTCCTAGTACAGTTTCGTTTTGTGTTACTCGAATTCCCTGAAATGCCCACCAGTTAGTTTCGGTAACAACCAGAACTCAAATATCAAATTTCAACAAATTCCATCAATTCGTTCCATAGATATGGTGAAAAATATAAAATTGGCTCGCAAATCAGTTTTCGAGCTCTGAACTTTCCAAAAAATTTACATAGTAAATTTCCTGTAGTAATTCTTCCAAAACATAGGAATTTTCGCGGACGATCGAGCAAAGCTTATATATAAAATTTCAAGTAAATCGGTTGAATATTTTCTTCAAAATGTTCAAAAATGTAAAACAGGCCCGCTAAAAGGTGCAGTTCCCGAGGCCTAATATATACCAAAAGTTGATCAATCCGTGCCATGGTGGAAATAAACTAACATATAATATTTCATCAAAATCGGTTCAGCCGATCTTGAGATACACGCGTGCACACACAGACCGACAGGTTGCTGAAAATAGTTTATTTACACTTCCCTACTATGGAGAAATACGTTCCCACCGAAAACTCGATATGCAAAATTTGTTGCCATCACATAACCTACCTATTGTATACACAATATGGTCGGTAAAAAGTTATAAAATAAATATATTTTAAATAATTTTGCAAAGCATTCGAGTAATATAATTATGTATTGGAGTGCATATGTAATATCAAAAACTATATGTATAGCCTGACTACCAATCAACTGTAAAATTTTAAATTGTGAATTTCACATTTTTTGTAAACCATCTGTAAATTGTGAACCATCTATTGATCTTCATTGAAATCTGGACCAGATTTTATTTTTTCTTAAGCAGGAAAATAAAAAAAAAACGAAAAACACGAAACGGAAAGAAAGAGCAAAATATAAAAAATAAATCGCAATCGCATGATTAAGAACAAGTAATATACTAGGAAATTTCGTATTTAATTTTCGGTTTACTAGTTTGATTACTTGTGGAGAAGTATACAAAAATAATTATATCGAAAAAAAATTTAATCTTAGGGAATTATTATTCAGTCCTATGCATTTTATCAAGAATTTATCATTTTTGTTTTGAGTGCTTTGTTTTCACACAATACTCGTATATGTGCACAAAAATTTTTTTTAAAACCATCCTATACACGGATAACATTTGTAAAATTAAACTATTCTACTTATTTTTGGTTTTTTACATCATCATTTGTGAGACATTTGTGAGACGGATTCTAATAATAGGTACCAGATGCAAAATTTTTATTATTAAATTAATAAATAAATCAAAAATTCAAATTTCAGCAAAAAATTTAATTATAGTAAGATTTTGATTAAATATATTGCGGGGTTTTTTCTACGTTTTTTTGAACCGCCATTGCAGGCAACATATGTGAGAGAATTTAGAGAAAGGAATGATGATACACTGAATATAAATACAAATTTAGTGTAACATTTTTTAGTCTAGAAATCTAGATAGAAGATACGAAATAAAATAAATATATTAAAATTTTGTTTGATTTTTAGTTCAAATTGAAGTTTGAAATTAGGTTAGATTTTAAGATTTTAAATTTTATAATAATTATAAATAATTATTTATATTTAATATGTTTGTATAAATCAAAGTTCGAAAATGAGCCGAAAAGTATTGAAAGACTTTTATTAAGTTTTAAGGTTTCCTGATAAGCAATATCAGGTAAATCAGAGAATTAGGCTTACTAATACCGCCACTATAATAAAAAATACATTATATTCTTCTACAGGATGATTTATTTACAATATACATATGTATTTTTTATTTGCTTTTAAATCGGAATTCTCAGTATTTTATATCTCCTCTCAGTATTTCTTTTCTTATTAGAATGCAGGTCCTGGGTAAGTCCTGTTCATAATCCCTTACTACCTGAACATCTCTAATTATGAATCCTTTGATTTGTGTTCTATATACCCAGGGTTCTTGCACCATTGCTATGCCGAGACTTTGTTTCGTCTTTACCAGGACAGCGGATACCGCCTTGGGCCACCTTGGTGTTCCCAGATACCGTCTGCACCGTTCTAGTGTCTCCACTCTTCATTGTTTCTTGATGTCGATAGGGGATTCTTCCCCTGCCTCTTCAGGTGTTTCATACCCTCCGAAGAGTGCTTCCCCATCGCTCATTCTTCTTCCTGCTTTCGAAGCGGCGTCTAAAAGTTTCCCATGACCAACCGCTCCCGCTTCCAAATCTGCCCTCTGTGCCTGTCCCATTCTGAGACCGTGAATGGGGATTTTCCAAAACCGGTAACGCAGAATGTGACCGTTCTCCTGTCCAGACCTGGGTGTTAATTTCCCTATTTTTGGGCTAAAAAATCGCTAGTGTCTATTTAGATCCTGACCCTCACTTCTGGAGACGAAGACGGTAATAACATACGGCTTCTGGATGTCGTATCCCTTCTTAGCAATCAGCGTGAGGCCATCCCATTTCTCCAGCACTGGTGCCCGTTATACCTACTACTCAATCGTCTCCTCATTTGCACATTCGGCCGTATAAACTTACATATAAATTTTTCATTTTTTAGCGAAAATTTCACACTGAATTGTTAGTCTGATTATGTAGTTTTTAGTAATACTCGTAAGTACGCATATGCGTAAGTACTCGTATACTCGTATATCTAATTTTTGAAATTTTTACAAGTATGTATGTATATAATTTTTGAATGCTTTCCTAAATGATATTTAACAAAAGTAATTATATTTCAATGCATTTTTTATACATATTTTAATATATACATATACAATATATATTTATATTTCAATGCATATAATAATTTAAATTTTTCAAATTTATTATTTTTTATTTACTATAATGTTCGCTAGAAAATAGTAAATTTTGGATGAAATTCTTTTTGAAGCTATGAATTTTTTAATTATTCACTTTTTTGTATACGTAGATGAAATTTCAATTGAAAATGATAAGAAAGAAAATACAATTTTGATGGTACACCAAGACACCCCCGTTATTGAGGACCAGATATTAAACAAAGATGATTGCAGCGAGGCTTATAACAAAGTTTGTGAAAGGTATTCACTCCAAAAATTAAATTAAGGTGTCATTTACATATACAACAAAATCAAGAATAAATCTACGACAAAGTGTATTGAGTGCTTATCAGACAAAAAGTATCTAATGGAATTTAGCTTTTACCAAAAAAAAATCAGATGGTTGCTGTTCTAATTTCCCGTAAAAAAATCTGAAAGTAAATATAACGGTATGCAATATTTGTCTGACGAGATATAACAAAGTAATTCCTATTCACCCTTATTGTAAATCTCACTTGTAACACTGAAATTTGGAGAAATTACGAATTTTGTATTGTGAATTCCAAAGTAGTAGAAATGTGTTACGAAATTCGTAATAGAGTAATTATGAATCACATTGGTAATGAAAATAAATGTCAAAATTTTACTAATAAAATTTTCAAACGTAGAAAGCCAGTATTCAAGAGTGGTCGTTGAATTTTTTTAGGTTTTTATTTATTTGTTGATTTTTTTTTTATAACAGAGGGAAATGCAAGTTTTTAGTAGAATTTATTTTATTTATATTATATTAAAATTTTCTTAACGATTTTCTTGAAGGATAGTGAGTTGATTTTTGATTGTCTGTTGTTTTTTGAAATGTCTGTTATTTTTTGAAATGTGTATTCTTTTTTTTTATAACTACCATGAAATTTGAAAAATTTAAATGTTGTCACTTGACAGCTGTAATAAAGGAACGATTTTGACACTCAGAAAAATAAAGTGGAGTGAGATTTATAATTACTCAAAAGTCTACGTGCGTAAGTTTGAAATTCGTAGAATTCTACCAGTGAGATTCACAATAAGGTTGATTATGTTCTGTCACTTGTCGAGAGACTGATGTCAAACAGTGTTTACATATGCAACTTTATATATTATGTAAACAATAATTTAAGTCTTGTCGTATGTGTAAACACAACCTTAAATAAAAATCAAATTTATTAAGGGTCTTCACATAACCACTACGGATTTGTGACGGATATTGTTGTTGTTTCAACTATAAAAAATATGCACCGTTATTTTTTCGCTAAACTAAAGTAAACTCGAATTAAACCTTGGTGCATAATTAGCTCGTTATTTATTAACATATTGTTATTTATTTTGACAATTTGTTTGAAAATCACTAAAACTTTCAGGAAAAAAAAAACGAAACATTAAATTTAATTAAAAATTATTTAAACCAGTCAATATTGCAAACATGTACTTTTTTGGTTAAGTTGTTCATGTAAGAGATTTTGTTTTATTTCATTTTACACCGATCCACAGTTACATGAAAACCCTTATTAGCAATTTCAAAAAAGGAATTTTAATTTCAAATCATGAAAAATTTACATTAAAAAGTATTCATTGTATTCTCCATTAAAAGCAAAGACAATAATGTTCGAATTTCTAATGCAAATATTGACAACGTATCGGGAGATTTTCATTCACCATTAGGTTCGGCACAAAGTTTCGATGCACAGGTAAATTTTTTCAGCTACAATCTAAATGAATATTAAATTTTTGAATTCAGATAATAGAAAAGATTTACTAACCTTGTAGGTTGCGAATTGGAGAATGGAACGCTTAGAAATAGATTCCAAATCTGGTTCAGATGACGAGTTCTTTGATTGCATAGGTTTGTATTATATATTTTTTTTCAATAAAAAATAACTAGAAATTAAAATTTTAAATTTAGAAGCAATTGACAGGGCTAATTTGCAAAAATGGAGCTCTTTAGAACTATTGACAGATGAGAATGAGGGAGTCAAAAAAGATTCTTTAAAAACTAGTGGTAACATACTTGTACATAGAAATTTTTTGTTTTTATCAACCGAATATAATTTTTGTCGTTACTTTTCTTATATAGAAGATAGTATTTTCAGCACAGAATTTCATCAAAGAACAACTTCCGTACGAGTTTCAAAACTCCTACCCAATTCAACAGGTAATATAGCAAACATTCAAGACTCACCAGCTTTAAATTATTGTTCTACAACAGTGTTAATACTTGTTTGTCATGCTGGAAGTGTTTTAGGTATTTATTTACATATATTAAGCAGAAAAAACATTTAAAATGTAGTATGAGTATCCGATTTTTTTTTTATTGAAACTAGAAGACTGTAACGGGAATGAATTGAGGGTGGCTTCATTCGAAATATAATCTAAACAGTTCCATGTGAAATAGAATGGCGTTGCGTTGAGTTAAAATTTACAGCCTGCCATATATCGAAATTCTCATATTTAGTCATAGCTTTGTGGTGACCATACAACAACTGTTCACGCAAAAAATAAAAGACATTTGCATTACCTTTATTTCTGTACAAAATATTCCCAAAAGTTTCAGGAATATCAGCGTACGAGGGAAATTAAGAATCAAATTAAAAAAAAAACAAAAGCGAGCTTTTTCGCAACAAACTATTAACAATTCAAGTAAGGTTCATACTTCGATTTTCGGTGTACGTTGTTATTAATCCAAGAATACAATTAATGCCCTTCAGTTATAGCTAATATAGGAAATTTTAATTTTCTTGCTTACAAGTGCTTTTTTTTTATCACGATTTATTCCTTGACACCTATTATAAATGAAAATAGGTACTCAGTCCTTTTAATTATAATTTTGTGCGGAATTCTGCTTATAATAATTCTAATTATATATTTTTATATGGTGTATAAGTATGTATATCTTATTATTCCCTATTACAGATACAACAAGTGAAATTGGTTCAAAAAAATCAGATTTTACAACCTTCCGAGGCCACTTTGAATCGGTCATACGACAGCACTATTCTTCGTTATCTGATCATATTGCTTTAAGATTAGTCCCGTGTCCATCAATCTGTACTGAAGCAATTGGAATATTGTCAAGTTTAAATCCATATTCCTTTGATGCTATCCCGTCCTCGACCGACGTGCATAACATAATTGATTTACCGCTTGGAGCTATACCGCTTTTAACAGAAATTTCGAACAACTTTCAAGAAAGAATTGATCAACTTATTTCTTCAGCAAATTTTGTTTTTAAAGATTTTTTAAATTCAGATGATGGACAAAGTTTTAACGGTCAAGTGGTATTGATAAGCGACTCAATGGGGTCAGTTTTAGCGTATGAAGCACTATGCCGCAATTCAGAAATTTCAAAATATGATACAAATCCCAAAGCAACAAGCAATAATGATATAAAAATAAAAAAATTAGATTTTGAAGTTAACGATTTTTTCATGTTTGGAACACCACTCGCCGTCATGCTCGCTTTTAGAAGAATCCGGGAGCCGCGTTACAGTAAGAAAATATCTTTCAAATTTTAAATGAAAAGTCATTAATTATAATTTAAATTACAAAGATATAACCAAACCTAATTGCCAACAAGTGTATAATATGTTTCATCCTACTGATCCGGCAGCCTCACGAATTGAACCATTACTTAGTGCACGTTTTTCTTCATTATCACCCGTTAATATTCCGCGGTACGCTAAATTGCCATTAGGAAGTGGTCATCCTATTCATTTGTGTAAGTAAATTTTGATTCTTAAAAATAATTAAAACTCAAAATAATTTAAATAATTTTTTAAAATTACAGTAGAAACAATACATTCTAATTCCCGCTTGTTTAACGATATTTACTCATCAAAACAAAAAAGACTTTCCGAAGTGTCAGTACATAGCTACTCCTCGGAGCATAATGAAAACTCTCTCAGCGCTCTCAATATATGTAAGATGAAAGTTACTTATATAATTTCTTTTTTCTTGTACAACAAAATGCGTTTAACGTTTATGTTACAGTGCAAAATAAGTGGTGGGGAACAAAACGTATTGATTATGCTCTATACTGTCCTGATGGTTTGACTTCCTTTCCGACACAAGCGCTTCCACATTTGTTTCATGCCAGCTATTGGGAAAGTGTTGATGTTATAGCTTTCGTTTTAAGACAAGTATTTAAATTTTAAATAAATTAATATGAATATTATATTCAAAAGTTATATTTTTAGATAAGCTGTTTTGAAGAATTTCAAAATACAATTCTTCAGTCGAATAATGTGTCTACCTTTCCTGGGCAGGAATGTGAAAAATGGATGAAAAAAAGAACATCGGTTAAAATTAAAAATGTCGCCCCAAATCATAGAGCAAATGATGTAATAGTTTTAGAAGGACAAGAACAAAAACTGGTGGCTAAGTTCATGTACGGCCCACTGGATATGTTCACTTTAACTGGAGAAAAAGTTGATATATATGTAATGGATACACCCCCAGCTGGAGAATGGGTTTTCCTTTCAACTGAATTAACTGACAAAACTGGAAAGGTTACATATACCATTCCATCAAACAAATCCTTAGGTTACGGAATTTATCACGTTAAGATGGTTGTAAAAGGAGACCATACATCAGTTGATTTCTATATGGCAGTTGTACCAATGAAAACAGAATGCGTCGTTTTTAGTATAGATGGTTCCTTCACAGCATCAATGTCTGTATCAGGAAAAGATCCTAAAGTTCGAGCGGGAGCAGTAGATGTGTGTCGACATTGGCAAGAATTAGGTTATTTATTAATATATGTTACTGGCCGACCAGATCTACAGCAGCAACGTGTAGTGTCATGGCTAAGTCAGCATAATTTTCCTCACGGTTTGATATCTTTCGCAGACGGACTGTCAACAGATCCTCTGGGACATAAAACTGCTTATTTAAATAATCTTATCTTAAATCATGGAATATCTATTGTTGCTGCCTACGGAAGTAGCAAAGACATAAGTGTTTATACAAACATCGGACTTCAGCCTAGTCAAATGTTTATAGTTGGAAAGGTAGTAAACTTATTATATATTAAAAATTGATTTAGCTACAATAGTAAGCGTGTATGTTAGAAATTTAGTTTTAACACTAAATACTTGATAAAAAAGGTTGAACGAAAATTTTTTTGCACATGGATCACAATATATTTTTGTACGTGGAGTCTGCATTAAGTTTTTATTTTTACAAAAAATAAAAAATTCATGCAGAAGAAAAATTTTTCTTTATTATAATTAAAATTAATTGTAATTTAATGTAAAGGTGAGCAAGAAATTGCAAGCAAATGCGACTATATTGACAGAGGGCTATGCAAATCATTTAAGTAATTTAAAAAGTGTTGGAGGATCAAGACCTGCAAAAGGAAACGCACGTATGGTAATTCCTCGAGTATACTTTAATTTGTCGGGTCAGATAGTTTCTAAGAGAAAAAAGTAATGCTTAAATATTTTTTTTACTTTCTTTGTAATAATTTTATTTTTAGAACAAATGAGCCAGAAATTAACTGACGAAATTCTTCATCAGAAAATGTGTTGTATACAAAATACTTAGCAAATATCTGATTCGTATTCCAACAGCTAAAAGCAAGTCTTTATGGGTACCTATGAATTGTTATATAAAAAATCATAATACTGAGTACACCTTGATAACTTCAATTTTGTCACTTGGTAAGTTAAAATCAAAATTTATTTACTAGTAGCGGTTTGCTTCTTTTATTAAATTAAATTTTTTTCCAACATCATCATATAAAAATCCCATTTGTTACTAGCAGGGGTACGTAAGCTTTGTATAATACTCAATCACAATCAAAATTAAAAAAGTTTTACGATTGTCTTGTTTTTGAAAGGTCAGAGTAGATTATTCATGTCTATTTCCAACTTTTCAAATCAGAAATTCATATATTAAAATCTTTTAAATGTAAACTTTACATTAATGCATTTTAATCATATGTAAAATTATGAATATTAATTATTTTTTATTTTATGCAAGAATAAATGTAAAATTTAAATTAATGTAATTTAATTACATACATACATATGTCCCCATATATATGTATACACATACTCGTATAATGCTATATGCACAAATATGAAAAACGTGAGATTTTTAATAAGTCGTTTAAATTTTTTTGATTTTCATTTTTATGATTTTCACATCTTTTTTTAGGTTTATTTTGTTATTTCTTTAAAAAAAAACCCATATAAAATAAGGTCGTGCATTCAAGTTTCTCTCTTAGCATTGGGACTTGCTAGATATAAAGATATTACATTCTGCAATACGAATACGATAAAAATATAATACATGGATAGCTGGCAAATAACTTTTGAAACCAACACAAAATACGTTACTTTTTTGTTTTTTACAACATAAAAAATATTGCCAGAGACTGTTTGAAAATATTGTTAGTAATAGTTAGAAAATTATGTGAGTTCGAATAAAAAAATTCATAATTTTTCAACATATGTATAAATGTATGTTTGTTAATTTCTTATCAAACTTGTAAGCCCAGGAATTTAAATTTACTTCAAAAATAAACTTTATAATTTTATTATATTTTCTTATTACGAATAAAAATGAATCAATTGTTGAATTTACTTCTTATTAATCTAATCCGTTTGAAAGCTAACTGTGAAATTATAATTTTATATTATTTTTCATATATATTTTATATTATTTCTACCTGCTTTAATTATGTTGAAATAATTTCTCATAATAATTAGGTGATGCGTTGATTTTGCACTTTTTAATATTACGTCTGTTGAAAAATGAATCAAATTTCATTAAGTTTCGTTTCGTAACTTAACTCTTTCCCTCTCAAAAGTCGTATGTCCTCACTTGATTGATGTTAAAAGGTTGGGATGCTGAACGAATTTTGCTTGATCGATTTTCATCGTGATGTCTGTGATAATTTTACTCGTGATGCAGCTTTAGTAGTCATCCCTTTTTATCCTCTTCCTTGAGTAACTCAATTTCTAAGTATTGAAAAATAATTCTTCTCTAATGAAATGGGTTTGTAGGATAGCTGGTAAAATTTTGTTTCTTGGAATTTCTTTAGAGATGAAGGATTCCCTGTCTATTGTTATGGTAGAATTGTGTACTATTAAAAACTATAATCTATTGACTTCCCTTTTCACGTTGTCAATTTATATTTTTCCATTATATCGGTTGAGTAAAATGATGCATTCTGCTATTTTTTCAACTGTTGGTAGATGGTTACTATTGGTGACGTTACATGTAGCACTTTTTCCTGTGAATATATTAGGTACAGAAGTGGAGTTTGCTAAATTTATTATGTTTTTATTATTATAAATAGTTATGGAATTTAATACTTCACAATTTTCAATAATTTCATATGCATTTTCTTTATTATACTAAACTTTATTTTTACAATTATATTATCGTTAGATTACTCATACTGATAATTTTTTGTTAGTTGCAATTCAATAAGATAAAACAAATAAAGTTATGGGATTAATTTGTTCATTAAAGGCCTTATTTATTTTTATTTGTTTGTTATTATTTTTTAACATGTTGTTAATTTTGTCTTTGATCGTAATAAAGTCATCATTATCCGAATTTTCAGCTATCCACTTCTATACAGTGCCGATTTCGTTGATTGCCCCTTTTCTCTCGATGATGTTTTATTCGTCAAGTAGATAATGGGTGTGACTTGACGCTTTCTTCGTTTAAGAAGTTGCTAATTTCCCTTAAGGCGCCGTTGAGTATACAGTGCCGATTCTAGGTTGGTTATGTGAATAAGCCTGAAACTGCCATCTTGGATTTTTGCCTTGCCCAATTATATAGCCACAATTTTCGATCTTCGGTACAGTCTAAAATTTGTACTTCTCCTGCAGTTAAGTGCTAAGGAATCTTAAAATATTACATAATAAGAAAAAGGATTTCAACTAAGACTTAATTATTATGAACTTGCAATAAGGGCACATTAAAGTTTATGAGAATTGAGGAATCATTATGTTTTAAGAGTGAATATTAGATTTATGTACGACTCGATTTGTATTGAACGATCGTGTATCGTTTTTTGTTATGGTAATTAAGGTCCTTTTTTTATTTTACAATTTTTTCAATGTTCGATAGTCTAGTTTTTTTGGAATTCGTCAGGAGTTATGTTGCGAGTTCTTCCAAAAATCAATTCTATCGGTATTTTTCCTGTTACTGAATGTACTGTACCGTTATATTTGTAAACTGTCCATTGTCATAGATCTTCGACACAATCATTATGAAATTCTGCATTGAGGCATCTCATAATCTACAACAGTGAAGTGAAACCTTTCTATTTGCCTTTCAGGGGTTGGCTACTTTGGCGTTGTTGTGTATAAACCGCTTATAATGCCCTGACATTCCCGAGAACGATCTCAAACCCCTGTTGCATATTGCTTTGACTTTTTTTCGGTTTGTTTTTATTGCCTCTGAAGATACATTTATCCAATTGGACTTTCGTGTTAGCGGATTCCAGAGTTCTGAAGGTGTTCTCTAGATTTTTGAAATGTTCTTCTTCGTCCGCCCCAAAGATGAAAATATAATCAAAGTAGGCATAGCAACACGTACTAATATATTTTCGTATGATATCAACTCACGTCCTTTGAAATATGGGCGGCGTGTTCTTCAGTGTGAAAGATCATATGTAAAATATGGTAGATCATGTCTGGCAAATCAATTGGCTACAACAAAACAGTTTCGCAAATTTTACTGAATCCAATAACCAATATTCATCAGAATCCAATAATGTTAAATTTAAGCTTAGCAAAATTCAAAATTGGCAAATGCAGATTCAGATTGTAAATTATCAATTATAACCTTTGTTTGCTCTATCTTGTACAAATTATTGTTTTTTTGTTTTAAAGGAAAATATTTTTTTCTGATTTATCAGGTTTAATGATTTACAGATTCATTTAATACAACACTATATGTATTTATTTAAATGGTAGTTTTAAATATTCGGTATTTAGTAAAGGTTTCTCAAAATAACATAAATGTTTTAAACTACTAAAAGACAACAAAATTTTCTATTAAAAAATTGTTTTTAAAGATCATTAAAATTATTAAGATTTTTTTATTAAGATAAACTTTTACTGTATGAATAATGGAAGTAATCAAGCTATTTATACAACGACTTATTAATTTAATGACGTATTTTTATTTGTTTACTTTTGCTTTTATTCAATTGGTAATAAGTAATATTATTTGTTAATGTTTATGATAAAAGAAAAACAAAAATTCATTAGAATTATTCGTTTAACATATTTTATAACCAGAAATATCTCCTATCAAAATTCTCAACAAATTTAACTATTTTATTTATTATTTTTACTATTCGCTACGTTTTTTCGTAAGAAGAAATTCAATGTCAGTTTATTTTCTATGCCACTTTAAAAAGAATTTTATTTTTCAAAATAAATGACTTTTAAGCCAGCTTTCAATTACTTTTGTCTTAACTTCAATAATTTTCATCAGACTTACGGCATGATAATTTTTTCATGACAGCACAGTCCGTATTGACTTCGGCCAGCAGATTATGCAGCTGCTCACATAATTTTTTTGCTGTGGAGTTCCTTTTTGCTATAGTTACTAAGGACCTTTATCCGTTTGAAAGCTAACTTAAAAGTGAAGTTACAATTTTATATTATTTTTCATAAAAAGTTCTACCTGTGTAAACGCAACGTGGCCACCGGTCAATATGTTGAAATAATTTGTCATAATAATTAGCTGATGCGCTGATTTTGCATTTTATTAATATTGCGCGTGCTAAAAATTTATCGTTTTTATTAGATTTTGTTTCGTAATTTAACTTATATACATATTTTTATTTTAAACATACATAATTATTATAAATAAATATATATGCTTTAAAATATAATTATAAAGCATATGTATATGCAAGAGCATATATTTATATAAATATATATGCAATTTATGTATATGCAAGGGGTCTCAAGTTTGAACCCTGAAAAATGCGAATTGCCAAATCAGCTTTTTTTTACTGATCATTTTTTTTTTGTTCTTATTCAAAATGAAAACTAAAAAATTTTACTATTAAAAATCCTTATTTGCAAAAAATTAATAAATAAATAATAAAAAAAAGCAATAAAATAACATTTTCTTATTAAATTTTTCCCTAACAATATTTTGTCAAGAAATTTAATGTTTAATGTACACTTATGTTTTGCTTACTAATACATTTTACAGCAGATCGCGAAAAGAATACATAACTAAATGCATACCTACATACTCGTACATCTACATTCTTTTATATATGTATATTATAGATTGTATTAACTTTAACAATTTTCTTGAGAAAGTGTTCACTTCTTGTTATCAGTCACAATTCCAAAAATTTATTTTGTATACAAAATTTGTACTACCAAAAGTAAATAAAAATTACTTCCATAAGATGTACCATTATGTAAAAAGTGTTCGCAAAGCATCTTGAGAGTTAGTAATGGGACAGAGTGGTCGGAATTTCTTGCTTTTTCTGCGAACCTTCTCGCAAAACCTTATCTAATGCCTTTTGCCCCATGTCTCTAGCGCTTCTAGAAATATCCGTACTTTTTCACACCTCAGAAGTAGCCATATATATAGCTAGTCGTGTGTGCTTGTATTGCAAGCCTTGCAAGTATTACGTCTGTAGTTTTAAAATTGTGGTCCATTCTGTGTGAGGTATTTTAAGTTCACTTAGGTACGTTTTCACATATAGGTACGTTTTATTCCTAATAAATGATAAAATAAAACTTAAAATAAGAAAAGTTCTTAAAAATAATTACAAAAAAGTACATAATTAAACAAATAATTAGTTCCTTTGAGATCTAATATCTTTGGAGTAATTTATTTTAGAACCTCGCTCTGAGTTATATCGCATGAAATCGTAAATTACTTTTAAAAATAAAAACTTTAAGCGATAAATTACTGTATACGCATAACATAATTCGGTACTAAAGTGCATGCATGCATGTATTTGGATCTTATAATACAAGCGAATAAAATGTGTGAATGTATAATCAGTTAATACTAATATTATGTAGGGCAATGCGTATAGCATACGATTTCTATGCAAAAGTCCCAGGTTCAAACCCTGATAAATGCGATTTGCCAGATGAACTTTTCTTTTATTGATATTTTTTTTTGTTAAAATGAAATTAAAAAAGCTTTACCTTTACAAATCAATATGAACGAGCTTTCGTTCTAAATATTTTTCCAAGAAAGTTTTATGCAATAGAACAACATTTTCTTATAAAATTTCGTCTTAAAAATATATTGTCAAGAAATTTAATGTACACTTATGTTTTGCTTACTAATACATTTTACAGCAGATCGCGAAAAGAATACATAACTAAATGCATACCTACATACTCGTACATCTACATTCTTTTATATATATTATAAATTGTATTAACTTTAACAATTTTCTTGAGAAAGTGTTCACTTCTTGTTATCAGTCACAATTCCAAAAATTTATTTTGTATACAAAATTTGTACTACCAAAAGTAAATAAAAATTACTTCCATAAGATGTACCATTATGTAAAAAGTGTTCGCAAAGCATCTTGAGAGTTAGTAATGGGACAGAGTGGTCGGAATTTCTTGCTTTTTCTGCGAACCTTCTCGCAAAACCTTATCTAATGCCTTTTGCCCCATGTCTCTGGCGCTTCTAGAAATATCCGTACTTTTTCACACCTCAGAAGTAGCCATATATATCGCTAGTCGTGTGTGCTTGTATTGCAAGCCTTGCAAGTATTACGTCTGTAGTTTTAAAATTGTGGTCCATTCTGTGTGAGGTATTTTAAGTTCACTTAGGTACGTTTTCACATATAGGTACGTTTTATTCCTAATAAATGATAAAATAAAACTTAAAATAAGAAAAGTTCTTAAAAATAATTACAAAAAAGTACATAATTAAACAAATAATTAGTTCCTTTGAGATCTAATATCTTTGGAGTAATTTATTTTAGAACCTCGCTCTGAGTTATATCGCATGAAATCGTAAATTACTTTTAAAAATAAAAACTTTAAGCGATAAATTACTGTATACGCATAACATAATTCGGTACTAAAGTGCATGCATGCATGTATTTGGATCTTATAATACAAGCGAATAAAATGTGTGAATGTATGTATAATCAGTTAATACTAATATTATGTAGAGCAATGCGTATAGCATACGATTTCTATGCAAAAGTCCCAGGTTCAAACCCTGATAAATGCGATTTGCCAGATGAACTTTTCTTTTATTGATATTTTTTTTTGTTAAAATGAAATTAAAAAAGCTTTACCTTTACAAATCAATATGAACGAGTTTTCGTTCTAAATATTTTTCCAAGAAAGTTTTATGCAATAGAACAACATTTTCTTATAAAATTTCGTCTTAAAAATATATTGTCAAGAAATTTAATGTACACTTTTGTTTTGTTTACTAATAAACTTTGCAGAAGATTGCGAAAGGAATGCATAATTAAATGCGTACCTACATACTTATGATAAAACAATGTAGATTGTATTAACTTTAACAATTTTCTTGAGGAAGTATTCACTTCTTGTTATAACTCACACTTCCAAATATGAATTTACATATATTTATACCACCAAAAGTAAATATAAAATTACCCCAACAGGATGTAGTACCATTTTGTGAAACTCGGTCATAAAGCATCTTGGGAGGGGTGAAGGGGGAGGGTGTGTGTATTTCTTTCTTGCTTTTTCTGGGACCCTATGGGCAAAACCCTTGCCTTTTGTTCTGTGTTCTAGCCCTTCTGGAAGTACGCGTACTTTTTGACATCTGAGAAGTAGCCGTATATATATATAATAATGTATATATATAGCTAGCATATACAGCTAAATAGGATGGTTTTTGAAAAGTAATTCTATATTTTATTCATACGAAATATAAATAAAATATAGAATTGTAAAGGGAAATTTAGGGTACAGCGTAGCCTGGTTAACAAAATTAAATTTCTTGTTCTTTCAAACTAGTTACTTGTTATAGGTAACAAATTGCATTATGATAAATTACAGGTAACAAAATATTTTTCAGCTAAAACCAAAATAGTAAATACATAACAAAATTGTTTTTGAATAAACTACATAACATATTTACATAAAAAAATAAAATTTTCTTTTATTAGAGATTAAATTACATACTTATTTAAATTGTTTAAATCTTAACATTACTAAGTAATTGATTAAATTATATTTGCTACAGGCAACAGAATAAAATTTAAAGCTCTTACAAATTAAAAATACTGCGGTGGTGTCGAATTCGTTTTTCCCATAGATAATAAATAACCCTAGATAGCCATCTCAAAGATGTTGACCTCAGCGCCATTTCGTTGTATGTTCTGTAAGAGAAACTATTTTATTTTTAGTGACACCTGTGGTGAAATTTGTAAATATTATTTCTCATTTTTATTTTCTTCTGAAATGCAATTTGAATTTATAATAATAAAATATTGTTTGTGTTTGTTTTGAAAAATCATTTCAAATCTTTATTTTTATTAATTTTTTTTGTTTTTGAATAATTTTTTTTAATAAAATTCAATTGCCATGACTTGTAAGTCGTCCCTGCATGTCGATTTATTTCTCATCGAACCGCTCAGCCTCCTGTTTATATTAACACAATAATTATTTATTAATACATTTAAGGAATAATATAAGTACAAAGAAATTATTTTTTTACCATGCATAGGACATTCATTTGTAAAATACATTAGAGGCGTTATAGCATTTTTTAAAACTAAGCGAATGTTTGATTTATTACATAATGAAGCAAAATTATTTATAAAAAATCTATTAATTACAACAAAATTATTAATGAATTGACTACTTGGATATATAAGTGAGTTATTATTAGTAAATTCTCTAGCAACTATATAATCATGTAATTCAGAATTAGTATTATTATTATTATTATCACTAAATATAAAGTCATTACATGCACTACAACTTTTAGCAAGTGACTTAAATTTTTTTACAACAAACCCAGCTACGTAGGCAGAAATTTTTTTTTCTAACATTAATTGTATGCGTGATAGCTTTACTTTAGATGTTGTTTGAAAAGTTTGAGGACTTTGTACCTGTTCGTCTCCGTTTATATTTGTTGTTTCTGTTTTCTCTGCTTTGATAAAATTTTTTAAATTTTGAATTAATGATATATTTTCATCGTTCATGCAATTGGAGCCGACTGAATGAGCTGATGTCATGTTGTTGATCAAAAGTGTTTTATAATTACATGTGAACTGTTTGGAATTGGGGTTTACATTCCTATAATTTAGTGACCGTATTGATCCAAAAAAATTTTCCAACGGATCTTGGTTAAAGTTCCGCAAATATATATATTTGATTCCATTTTGTTGAAGTCTATCCCCTATTTCTTTGAAGTTCTCAATATTCTTTATAAAATTTTGTATACAAGGTGGTTTAAATATTTTATTCGCTCTTGTAAAGTACATGCTGCATAAAATGGGTTTGGCTTCATTTTCCCAGAAGTATTTCTGTACTTCTCCGAATGGTCCTCTGAGCTCCTTACCCCTTGGCGGATTCGAAGAACTACCATTCATGGAATCAAATAATCGATCCAAAAACATAATTGCGGCAGCGGTATCTCCTGCACCTTCTCCCAACACATGTGCATGTTCATTTACTTTTTTACCTGTTAAAATATTTTTAAATAAAATAAAATTTAAATAATATTAAATATAAGTAAAATATAAAAATATGGATAGGTAAAGAATACTAACCTATTTCAATTGTGTACAACATTAACTTTCCAACAGTAGCACTCAAAACTTTTACACAGTGAGATACTTTCATTTTTTTTAGGCAGTGTTGAAAAACATGCTGTTCAGTTAATTTTGTCATCCGCAAACCTGAAACTCCTGAATCTATTTCATAAAAGTTTTTAATATGATCCCATTTGGCTGTTACAGTAATATCTTTGTTTTTATAAATCAAGTTCTTTTCAATAAAATGATTTCGTATTAATTTTATTAAATGTGGGGGATCAATTATTGGATTTACGATTTTCCCATTGATTTCAAATCCACAACTTCGAAATTCTTTCCCCAAATTCATCGCTCTTATTCTCGAGTTTTCTTTTAGTGTTCTTATTGCTTTTATATTTGTTGTACCTCCGTCGCAAACTGTTGAAACAACTTCTAATCCAGCTTTTTGTGCTGTGTTTATAATAGTTGTAATTGCGGTTACAATTTTATTGGATGGGCATGTTGAGTTAACCAAATAATACATAACCGGTTGCTTCCATTTTTTTACAACCCCACGCAGCATAAAAACAATAGCATGGTCGACAATTTTTTTTGTTGTTTCATCATTACCGTAATCTTCAAATCCAATAATCTTATCGGCAGAACTATCAAAGTCCAAATGAGCTGTAAGATTAATTTCGTCAAACATTAAATTGCAATATTTATGAGTTGGTTTTAATTCCTTAGCAACTTCTTCAAGGTACTGAAAAAGCTTAAAATCAAAACCAGGCTTTATATTGCTTTTTTGTATGATTTTATTTAAAGTTGCTCTGCAAGGTAGATGAAATATTTTTCGAAGAAATCTATAAGTTTTTGGACTTTGCTTCATCATTGATAGAACCAAAATTTTATCGTCCAAGTTAAAACGGCGACCTTTCGCTTTCACTTTTGAGCATTTAATTTGACTTACTATGAAGTTAACAACATTAGGAGATAAATTGTTGCTCAAAGCAGTGAAATGCTTGGAATTAAGAGTTTTTCTCAATTCGAACAATTTTGCCTTTCCCTTTTCTCTTAAAATTTTAATTTTTTGAAGTTCTGTTTCTAATAAACGAACTTGTTTGTTTATTTTAATTGAAACAGAGGTCTTTTCAGGTTTCTTAGAAGTTCCTGAAGATGAATCAATAACTGAAAAAGTATAAAGAGTATATTTACTACAGAAAAAGTATAAAAATAATTAGGTAAAAAGTTATGAGGAATAGTCTCATTAAAATAAATATCACGACTAAAGGCAAATATGGTAATTAAAAAGGTAAGTAATTTTCAAACTGCATTTATAAAGTTAGTAGATACGAAAAATTTTTACTTACATGGTTCTGCAATAGTTGAATTATCAATTTGTATTACTGGGTCATCAACTTGCATTACTTGCTTATCAAATTGTAATACCGGGTCATCAATATCATCTTCAAGTATTTCTACTCAAATAAATATTATTATTTATTAATAAGGTACATTAATAATAACAAAAAATTCACTCACCTGGTATAAATGCAGTTGGAAAAGCATCATAATTTAATTTTGAATACCCAATTGAATAACAATTTGGTTCAAAGTGTACTGCACAAACTCTTAAATTTTTATAAATATAATCATCACTATGATTTTTAAATATTGTTTTTGGAAATAAACATTTCCATTTTAAATAATTTTCAATATTTTTATTTGGATTGGGGAATCTATGTCTTTTACTTATTTTGTCTTTACAGAAAGGCACACAACACGAAATAACACCCATTGTCTAAATATTTTTTAAATATTCTTATATTCACTTATATAAATATAAGTGAATATAATACTTAATTTATTATTTTAATTCAATTTTTACACTGTTCATATTATTTTATTTAAATTTCACAAAACTTCATTCAAAATATAACCAACGACAACAACGAAAACTTTCTAAAAGAAAAGGTAACCTAAGAAACGCAACAAAAAAAATAACAACTTTAAATTTGAAAAAGAGTACTATTAGCGCCACTCTTTATTGTAAGAAGAACTAAAATCATGAAAATGTCAGATTTCAGCGATTTGTTCTAAGTTAGCTATCTAAGGATATCTGTCATTTATGGTTTTTCCTAATGCTTGTATACATTTATCCCTGATGACCTCGTTCTTTGGCAAAGTAAATGTAAATATAGCATTTACGTTCTCCTTTTCTCCTTTTCTATTTAAATGTTATTACAATAGAAACTTTAAAAAGTACACCGAATCTTATATTTAAATCATTTTTTCTTTTTAAATAAACTTTATTACTATTTTTTCAAATTAACCTTTGTTTTATTCTAAAATCTAAATATTAGGAACAAAGGACAAAATTTAGTTAATATAAATTATAAATCTTCATTTTATTTAATAACACAAAAAATGAATATAATTATTCACTAAATTTAAATTAAAATTAAATTTTAAACAAGAAATTATATTATACAAGTATGTATATTTGTATATATTAGAATTGAAAATTTTCAAATTTGTCGTTCAAACCACATACATCTTTATATTATAGCCATAGGAGTTTATGTTAAAACAATACAATAAATACGTACATGCATAATTATGAATGTGTACCTATTTTTTTAAGAGCTCCTAACGAAGCGTAATATTCAAAATATACAGAAATAAATTTTTCAAATAAAGAAAAGGTTTAAGCATAAACAAAATATTAAATTTATTCATTATAATTTATGTATATATGTACATATATATTAGAATTGAACATTTTAAAAATTTTCGCTCGAACCTTGACATTACAAAAAGTCAAGGCCTGCTTTTTTTGTGAATATTTTGTAAAATTGCATATGGATTTTTGGCGAAATGACATTTCTGAAGAATCTTTTTTTCTTGTTTTTTTGGAAAAATGATGATTTTTGCCTATTTTCATTTCGATTTTGCTATGCAAAAAATTGGTTTTAAGTTAGTTTTTTTTTTTAATTTCCTAGAAAATTGTAAACTTAAAATATAAACCGTGTTAAGTAGTTCCACAGCCATCTTTATTCTCATTACATTATAGGTGCTTACGGTGATGCTAACGTTTCTTTAACATTAATAGTGTTAATATTTTTATAGTTTGATCTTTAATAATTTTCGCCTTTTTAATAAGGAAATACTAAAACGGCTCTTTTAAATTATAAAAAAACGCTATAATAATCGTAGTTCTTTTACAATTTCATAATTATTTTTAAATTTTAAATAATTTTAAACTTAAATTCTTAATGTACAAATATGTACATGCATATTTATTAAACTTTTTTTTATTTTAGGTACCTGGAATAAAACGATGTCCAAATAAAATTAATTTATAACTACGTAGAAATATGTTAAAAGAATCTAAAATAATATTATGTATATTAAATATATTGATGTGGTGTATTGATTTGCGTTGAAATTTATTAATGTATATTGTTCATATTCTTGATAAAATATCTAATGTAAGGTAAATTGTGTTAGTTGTGAATATGTATGTAAAGACAACAGTGTACTATTTATAATTAAATGTTAAATAAAAATTATTTACTTAAAGAACTATTTTAATATATATGTAATATAATTCATGACAAATCAATTAAATATCATTGTTTACTACAAAAATTCTATTGTGGAAGCAAGTATGTTGTAATCCATCCAAAAAACATGAAATTGAGATTGGCAGTAGAAGAACGACTTTTTACATATAAAGAATAAGTAGAGACGTTAAAACTTGATGATACTCCAGAGAACTGGATAGAGTGTACCCAAAAGAACAAAAAATAGTAGTGGCTCCTTCCATTTTTTCACTTCCTTGGATTGTTATGCTAAAATTTTTAATCTTCTGAAAAGTATTATATTTTCACTTCTTTTATGCACGTTTCAGGAAATATGATATGTAAAACCAATATAAATTAACTTACCTACTAAAAATTAAAAACACCTATTAAATTCATCGGGAAATTTTTGCGTGTACTTCCAACTAAGAGGGAAAAAATTTCCTATTGTCAATCTCTCAAAAGTTATCATTTTTATACGAACATTTGTGTAGGTCTATGAAGGATAATTTGATGATGACTATTAGTTAAATTAGATTGGCAAAATCCATTGCTCTCTCAATAATTACATATGTTTATAATAAGAATTAAGAAGTTTATAATTTCAAGAAACGGAAATGAAAAATTAAATGGTTGTGCTGAAAAACCTCGGAAATATTTTTCGAGTAGTTACAATTTTAATATTAAATCAAAAAAATTAGTTGTCAAATTCGGTGCGAATGCATACAAATCTGCAAAATAATTGTCAAATTATCTATGTCAATATTAGACATTACGCACTTTTTTTAAATGACAAAATTACATAAGGACTTTTTTTGAAAAAATGTCACATAACGACGAAATGATTTTTGCAAATGTTCATTGTAGTCACGTGTCGTTCGCGAACGAATTATTCGTAAAGAACGAATCACTTCATGAATTTAGCTGATTAGTTCACTTTTTCAAGAATGAATCGTTCATCGTTCACTAAAAATTCCAATTTTCTTTTTTAGTTATTAAAAAAATTACTTCAATTTACTAATACATACTTACGGTGTATTCAAAGTTGGTCATTATACTTTTTGTCAAGAAATATATTCTTATATTAAGTATATTCGAATAAATTTAAAAGGTTCGTGGTGGTTTGGGATGTTTGAAAATTAAAAAATGATTACAAAAAATATGAAGAAATCATTTTATTTCGTTTAAGTATTAAGAAAATTAAATTTCTTGTTCTTTCAAACTAGTTACTTCTTACAGGTAACAAATTGCATTATAATAAATTACAGGTAACAAAATATTTTTCAGCTAAAACCAAAATAGTAAATACATAACAAAATTGTTTTTGAAAAAACTACATAACATATTTACATAAAAAAATAAAATTAATAAAGGAAGATAACATAATAGAGGAAGCCTTTAACTGGGCTACCGTATGTCTTATATTTATGCATAAAATATTTAAAAAAGCGTAATAACTGTAATCACTTTTTTACCTAAATATTTTTATATTTTTATAAAATATTCTAAATAAAAAAAAACTTAAAAAAATTAATTATTATAAATTAACATTCTAACGCATTAGCGATTTAAATAAAATATTAAAGTAAATTAAACAAAAGTTTAAAAAATTTAGAAGAGGATACCAGTTTTTAAAAATAAAGATAATTGATTATTTTTATTCTATAAATTTTTGATAAGGAATAATAAATTTAAATTCAAATGGTTTAAAATTTTTATTTCTTCAAATTAAAAAAATTACTTATAATTTCTTATAACAGCTTTTTAAGTAAGTTTTTAACTTTTTGGTTTATATAAGTAGAGACATTTTGTGGTTCAAAACTTATTACTAATTTACAAACCCATTACATACTCTTTCTTTAAAATTTACCATAAATAAGAATAGCCATATAATTATAACAAGAGAGTATGCCAATATATATACAGAAAGGAAGTGAACGAAATGAACGATTGAACGAGATTTTATAATCGGTCAGTGAAAAAAAGTAGTTCGTTCAGAACGAATCACTGAAACGAACGATACTAGTTCATTGCTTTAGATATTGACTCTATTATAGCCCTGGTAGTATAAGGCTATGGTATTAAAAAAATTTTCCGAACTGCTTCATCGTGTCAACTTCGCTCTGATTTGTATGTTTTTTCTCAATTTAGTTTCCATAGAAATTATTTTTAAGTTTGAAAAAAAACTATTGAAGACGTAAGCCCTTTTTGTTTGCTTAACATTTTTTTATTTTTATTTTCGTATATTATAGGAGAAATTAGCATAGATAATAGGTCTGTTTTGGATTAAACTTGAAAAAACTTTAAAAAGAAAAAATGACGAAATTCTCAATAAAAAGGAAAAAATTCTCATTAAAAAAAAAATAAACCAGACGGAAAACTCGAAAAAATTTTTAAAAACTATACAGGGTGTTTCACATAAGGCGGCAAATAATTTCAAGAATAATTCTTTGATCAATTTCAAGCTAAAAATGGTATGGGTGGTAGGAAGTGCAGATACACTTGTTTTCGAGCAACAGTCTGAGCTTTCCTGCATGTAAATAAATGCTTATACACTAAGTCCTCGAGATACGACATCTTCTAATACGACATTTCGAGTTACGACATGATATAAATTTGGATCACTTTTATTCGGCTTACGACATTGTTCCTAATGCGACATTGAAAATTTAAAAAAAAAATTGTTTTTTTGACAGATTTTACTGTTTTTTGAATAAAAATCTATACCGAATCTAGTTATAAGACAAAATTAAAGCACATACTTCATAATGAATTCTTTTTTGTTAAAAATTCTAGTTAGTAGTTAAGTATATGAATTGAAGTGATAAAATATCAACCTAATCAGATTTTATTTTATTTATTTTTGTTACAAAATTGAATTTTTTTGGTTTTGTTATTATATTTTGTTGTTTTTTTTTCAAACTTTGTTACCTTTTTTAAAAAAAAAAGATCAATTATTTTATAAAACAGTTTGTCTAGTTCACTTTTTGTTTCCATACATTTTTTTTCCTCCTCAAACGACAATTCGAGTTACGACATAAATTTCTGGAACCAAAAATGTCGTATCTCGAAGACTTAGTGTATCTTGATATGTTTTGCAGGCAATTGATTGTTATTTATTTTTCTTTCTATAATTAATTCGATTTGAGCCATAGTTTGTGAGATACAACTCATTAAAGTCAAAAATTTTGTTTTTTTTTTTTTGTTGGATTTTTATTTTTGCAAAACTCGAAATTTCTCGATTTACTTGTTTATTTTATTTTTAAATAAAAAGTTTTGAAAAAAATATTATTGTTGATGATTTTTTTTTCAAAAATAAAAGCTTCTAACCAAGAAAAACATACGAGTATGTATGTTTCGAAAGTCATAAGAAAAGTTTTTAAAACACATTATTTTACTTTACAAAACTTGAAAAAACTTTAAACATTGAGAAAATAAAAACGTCATCATTTTCTCTCATTTTCGTTCAAAAAATATTATCCCAAACGCTTTACACGCAAAACTTTATAAAGTTTTTAAAAAACTTTCTTATACCAGACAGACCTAATATATTGGTCTGTCTGAGATAATTTTATCTGGGATAAAACTTGCGAAAACTTTAAAAAGAGAGACAATGGCGAAATTTCTCTCAAAAAGAAAAAAAAATCTCACTTAAAAAAAAGTAAAACAGACAGAAAACTTGAAAAAAACTTTTAAAAACTTTATAAATAGGTGATAAATGTCAAATTTCAATGTATTTATCAACCATAAACAAATATTTTTTGGTTATACCAAAAAACGAAAGTTTTGATTTCGGATTATAAAAGTGTGAAACTGAAAAAAAATGTACAGTTTCCAAAAAAAAAAGTGCAGAATTTTACTTTTGCAATTAATTTGTGAAATTAAGCTAAGCTAATTAAATATCTAAATGTATATCTTTTTTTGTTTTAATTGCTTGCAAGAAAAAACAATGCCATTATTTTCAGAAAAACTTATATTTTAAAAAAATTATTCAAAGATTATCACCCACTTTCTGTAAGACGTATGACGAGACGCGATAAGATATTCTTCAAAAGTTTTGTTGTTTTAAGTAAAGAATGTCAAGTTTTCTTAATTTTTTTTGAAACTTTACTTTATTTATTTCAAAAATCTGACTTTTGAAGAATTTTCTATCTCGTAAAATAACTTACAATTTACTTTACATATTTATAAAAGAAACAAACTTTAATTAAGTGTCAGGTACATATTTAAATGAAATCAAAATTCAAATAAAAAATGTCAAATCAAAATTTGAGACTCGATGTATTTGTTAAAAACTGATAAATCATAAACATAATATAAATCGCGTAAACAGTCCAGTATTAAATTACGCGTCGCTTATATTGATATATTTTTCTGAAAACTTATTTGCAAGAATTGCAAAAATCAGTTTTGCAATATTTGTTAGGCAAGTGTAAGAACATGATTTTTTTTAAGTTTAAAAAAAAGGGTCAAAAAAAAGGTGCATAATATCTTAAAAAGAGCAATTTTATGCACAAAGGTGTCAAAACGGGAACACTGGTATGGATTTGAACCTATTATGGTTCAAAAAAATAAATACGAGTATAAATCCTGCTTTTAATATTTATTTACATATATTGAGCTTTTTTTTTAAAAAAATTTTTTTAATAATTTTTATAAATAAAACAGAAAATTTACAATGAGTTTTTAATTTTATTTATTTTTTTTTGTTTTTTTTAATGTTTATTACCAAATTTTTTACGTTTTAAAATTTCCTTAATTCGTTTTAATTTTAATTTAGAATCGCACTTAATTTTACTTAGTATGATTAACTCGTTTATTACTTTCTTATTTTTTCCTTTCAACATTTTCTTTTGAATTATATTGGTTTTTACGGCATAGAAAATAGTTTCGGTAGATTCAAATACATGTTAATATACATATTATTATTTTATATTATATGTTTGAAGTGTTATTGTATCTCTTGGACTTGGATTTTTTGGCAAATAATTTTGTTGTATAACACAGTTTTCTTTCACTTAAAGTAAATTAGGAGAAAACACAAATATTAACGTATAATAATTGTTATGCATATAAAATATTATTTCATATTTTTTAAATTATTATTTAGAAATACTATTTTTACTTAATACAGGTGCATCTGATTCCAGATCTTTATTTTCATTTTCTAGTATTTCTACAACAGGAAAAATTTATTTTTGATTTGAATTAGCAATTATCAACTATGTATGTAAATATGTATATTAACTGGAATATGCAGAGTGGGATATGAGTCCCCGTTTAAAGTTAGTTTTTTACTTAAATTTTCATATATTTCCAGGTCACTCCATTCTTTGGGTATTCCTGGAATCCTATTTATTAAAAAATTCAATGTTTTTTCTTGGACTACGAAATATATGTTTTGACAATGTTTGTCCAATTCTATATGGAATACAACATTTATAGCGCATATTTATTTATTTTTTTTATTTAACACACAATAACACTTTTTTTATAAGTTATATAAACTATTTATCCACATTAATATATTAAACAGAAATTTTCTAATTTTTTATTTAAATTTTCTTTTTTTGATTTGAATATTTTTTTTTTTTTTTTATATTTATCAATATAAGAAAGGAATATTAAAATCGTAACCAATGTCGCCAAGCTTTTTGATTTAAAAAAAATTGGTCGAAATTGGCATATCGTGGAAAGGAGCAATTAAAGGTATTAAATAGCTCTTTTTTGAAATCTTAAAAATATTTTTTGTATAGTTATAAATCTTAAATAATTAAAAATTTTACTTTTGCAGATTTCTTTAACAAAAAATTATTTCTATACTATGATTTCTTTCTTATTTCGTAGCATAAATAAAATTTTAATATTGCTTTAGAACTTTAGACATCCTATGATTTCCGAGTGTACATTTTTTATCATTTACACTTTTATTTTTCGTTAACACTTTTATTTGTCAAAGATATTTTGAATTTTTTAAACAACTTTTAAACAACTCCGACAAATTAAAAGCGTGAACTTGCCCATTCCACACTTTTAATTTGTCGAAGATATTTTGCATTAATTCTTATATGTTTGCACTGGTTATTTGAAATACCCAAAATTTTTTTTCAATATAAAGGTGGTTTCAGTAAAGTTTTGTAATAAAAGGAAAATAGATTTTGGTGAATTTAATCAATAAAAATTTTTCAATTTAAAGTTTATTTTAATTTTTTTGCGTAATTTAACTCTGTACCCCTTTAAATGACAATGAGGAAGCTGTGTAGGTATCGATTGAATTTTTATAAATTTTAAAAAATATATTTTTAATTAAAATGTTTTTTGAATTAAAACTTCCCTTTTTAGTTTTTTTTATAAATTATTAATTATTTATTTTTATAAAAATTTTTTTAGGTATTTTTAGATGTAAATAACTTAAAACACAAAAGGACAGAGATAATTTTTTCTTCATATAAACTCTAGATACATTTTTTTTAAATCCATAAAAGGAAAATGAGAGTTGCCCTCTCTACACGGTGGCTTTATACTAACCAGGGTAAACTCTATCATTACATTACCCAAATCACTTGAATTTTAAAATTAGCCACACTTTCAAAAAGTCGTTTAATATCCGTGACTTCAACAATGCTTTCTAAAAAGTTTAAGTACGGTATTAATACGAATGTACATCCGCCTCAGAACTTTCAATACCTTTACATTTGATGGAAGTTTTGATGGAACACAACCTTTACAATATTAATACATACCTTGAAGTTTTCAATTTAAAGTTCTATGCAAATTTTAATTTTTAACAAACGTTGCCACATCATTAAAAACATAGCATTTTTATGCTGCATTTTAGGAAAAAACTTAATAACTAGCACTTGATTGCTGAAAATATATACTAGTTTATTTAATTGGTTTATTCTGGCAACGTTTATATGACATGTATAAAAAAAGCGTGCTCGATTTTTCCGATACCCGATTTACTTTTTTTTACGTGTCCAGTACGTATAAACGCATTTAGGAAAAGTGTACAATGTCAACAGCTTTTACTAAACTTTGTGGAAAGTGATACTTTGTAAAGTTTACGTTGCAAGCGCATTATTGAGGTCACGGATTTTATGATAAAAATCATTCCCAATTTGACGTTCTTAATTTTGGTACAATCTGGATTTTTAACTTTGTACCATTATGACAAAAACAAGCGAAATTTACGCCAACTTGGCATTTTTGCAGACCAAGATTTCAGTTATGCATTGAAAAACGAATAGGAGAGAAACATCAAAATGTAAGTGGAAAATTATTTTTTTTTGCAATTGAAGGTACACAGAATTACACTAGAATTGACAGTCTATGTTATATAATTATTTACCAAAATTTTTAACAAAAAGTAAATTGCATATTCTGCGTAAAAATTTTGCAGTTTTGGTTGGCGCCCATTTTTTGCATGATCAACAAATTTTTGAACAATCATGATTGATAAAGATTTGGGTGGCTAACTTAGATAAGTGCACAGGATGGTTTAGTAATTAGTGTTTTAACGTTTACCATCGTTTGGGTAAAATAGGTAAAGTTTTTTTTTTGAAGTAGCTGTCGTCAAATCTCAGCAGCTTCCAGAATGCAGGGATTTTAACGAATTTTCCCGAAATTTCTACTTTTTCAAGTACATACTTATTAGAAAGTTGCTTATTACTTGACTAACTTCCCTTTAGACAAAGTTGGAAGCTTCAAGCAAAGAATTTTTAAAAGGGAAAGTAAACGACACCAGCATATCTACATAAATATATTATATGATTTTGTAATTTATGTCTTTTCGGATTATAACCAAAACGAATATATCTGCAGCTCTCTAGTTATGCCATTTTTTTCTAGAAATTATCAAATCATCCTTGAAATTATGTGCCACCTTATGCGTAACATCTTGTATATGTGTAAAAATATAATTTATACATACTTATGTAAATATACGAATATACATATGTATGTACTTATGCTACCAATAACATGTACATACATTTATGTTTCCCCAATAAGACCGTATATAAGATACAGGAGGCAGTAAAAGTCAGTTACCAAAAATATATAAAATTTGCAGCAACCTGATAAATAATACAGATATGAATAAATTCAGTTGGTTAAATTAACAGGTTCGTTTAGACTATACATATATGTACGTAAGTTCGGTTCGGGAAAATATTTTCTTACATAGTTCAAGAATGCTTAATAAAATGTATGTTTGCATGTATGTATCTGCATATGAATATACTTATACTGGTAGTGGTTACATGTAAATATATGTATATTGTATGTGTACATACATATTTTAACGACAAATTAAAGAAAACAAAAACTGAAAATCAAAAAATAATAAGCTAAAACGCTACAAAAAACGGTATTTTGCCCCACCATTGAATTGTAGATACATAAGTATATTAAGAAGAAAGAAAACTTGTTATTACCTATACTTACTTATATTAATAAAACTGCTGTGATTTCAGTAATGTTGGTTAACAAATTTTAAAAGAAAATCAGTCTACTTTTATATGCGATTACTATTTGACTAAAAAAATGCAATTCACCAAGATTTTATTTTAAATGCTTTTTATTCCGTTTATGTAAATTTTTTCAATTGTAAAAAAGAAGTGAAAGAAAAAGAATCTTGACCGTAAAAACTATTAAACTGTAAGCAAAAGAGTGAAAAGTTTTGCAGGAAAAAAATAAAATTTTTTACATGCCAACCTATATACATAGTTTACAAATACTGTTACATATGTACGTAAACAACTTATATATATGTATATGATACATACTTATGTGATATATATGTATGATATTTTTGAGAAATATTTTTGCGTTAGTTTGAAAAAGAAAGTATACTTTAGAAAGACAAAACTATCTGATTGTACTATTAGAAAAAGTGAAAATATATCAAACACATTTGTTATTTTAAAAAAGAATTATTTACAAAAAAATAAACGAAATGGTACATCAAATTAAAAACAATTTTAGTGAACCAATTCCAAATTTAACTAATAATAACAGTAGTTTTTCTCGTAACAACCATAACAGTACCAATAGCATTAACAATAATTGTAATAATAATTATTCCAGTAGCGAAAATTTAAATAATGAGGACAATACTTCATCATATTTTTGTTACAATAATATTGATAAAAAGAATGATAGTACAAACAATTCAATTGTGGCTTACAAAGGTCAAAATAGGTTCTTTAGTGCAATGAATTTAAATAAATTAAATAAAAAAGGTATACCTATAGCGTCTACAAAAATTAAAGTTGATACGGATTCAAATTTAACTAAGAAAATTGATAATGTAAATAAGATTATTCAAAAGTCTAATAGAAAACGAACTAACCACGAAAATCAACAAAGATCTGGCAGTCTAACCGATAGTGAAGAAAGTGAATCCAGTCTGAGTTCAGATTCTTTAAATATCACAGCAAATTCACGAGTATCGTCATGGACAAGTAATCCAAATTTATTATCGTCATCATCAAAAACATTATTTCTTCCTCATTCTCTATTAAAAGATATAAGAGAGAGGAAAAATAATTTTCAAGATGCAAAAAATTTCAAGGATAACGTCGATAATAATAGCATAGTACTTAATGTGGAAAAACCAACGGGAAAATTCACAACAAAAACAAATTTAAATTATGTTAATAAAAATTCAGTGGAAAATTTAGAAAACAAAAATCAAGAATATGTAACTGTTAAAGATATTCAAAATGAAACACAAGAAACATCTTCTGTGATGCCATCTTCTTTATCAATGGAGCTAAAGAAATTTTTATCTGAAAAAATTTCACCGTTTTCGTATGAATGTGATCAATTTTACAATTTTCATTTAAATGAAAATACATTGATTAATGCTGCTACAACACCACTTTTATCATCGAATTCAGATGCGGATCATTTAAAATGCTTAAGAGACGAGAGTTTTGCTGGGTATACGGATATTAATTGTACAGCGTCTACCATACGCAGCACAAAAGGAACGGTTAGAGGAGTAAAAAATCGAGTTAGAAATGGAATAGCAACATTTTTACAAATGCAACAACCTTCCCTTAAAGCAAGTAGTTTATTTTTTTTAATTTTATTTTTAATTTCAAGTTCAAGAAATTGTAGTGCATACGCATGTACTAATGTACATACTTATACCATTTTCGAGAAATATCGTAAACGAGTTCTAGATAATATTGTTGTAACAAGAGAAAATAAAATTTAAAAAAAATGTAAGAATATCCATACATACATAAGTTTATCAATATGCTGAATCAATATACTCGTACTAGATATACTCGTTTTCGAACTACAGCCTGTTGAAAAAAAAGGTACCGGACTTTTCCTGCAAATAAATAAATGCTTATAGCTTCGGAATCATAGAAGAGTTAGGTTATCATTAGATAACTCTTCATTGTATGGTTCCAGAGATACATAACGAGCATTAGTGTGTTACACCATTTTTACTTATCTTAATAAATGTCAGAACAGGCATTACATAAAATTTAAATATGTCTGTATGTACATACATACATATGTATACTAACATAGTAAAAATATTCTGTAATGTAGTCAATATATAATTTAATTGTACATACACTTCACATTTATATATACACATAACTTATTTGTACATAATATACATGATTCTGCACACGGACCGGAAAATGGTAAGGTAACACCAGCTTATCTCATTGCTACACAAAGTCAGACTTTAAAAAACATAATTAAGTGTACGTTAGAATATGTGTTAATTGTTCGACTACTAGGGTCTGTACCTGTATGTTAACTATTCTAAGAACAGGTTCTTTTATTGAAAAGATTTGAAAGTTATTTGAAAATTTACTTAAAATTAAAAGAATTGAGAATTTTATTTAACAAAATATAATATTTGTCAAATTAATACACACACATATGTACATATATATATGAATGTCTGTAATGAAATGCATACAATATGTTTGTTTGCAACATATAGTAGGTCTGTCTGGTATAGAAAGTTTTTTATAAATTTTATAAAGTTTTTGCAAGTAAAGCGTTTGGGATAATACTATTTGAACAAAAATGAGAGAAAATGATGACACTCTCATTTTCTCAATGATTAAAATTTTGTAAAGTAAAATTTAGTGTTTTAAAAACTTTTAAATTCTTACGTTATATAAAAAGGTTTAATTTTTGAAAAAAAAAATTTTCATCAACAATAACATTTTTTTCAAAACTTTTCAATTAAAAATAAAATAAAATAACCAAAATGGGTTCACAAATGAAACTTTTTAATGACATTACAAAGAATCTGATTTTTAGCACTTTTCCAAAAAAATTTTGAAAAAAAGTGCTTATTAGTTTCACTCTGTCCGTCCGTCCGTCCGTCCGTCCGTCCGTCCGTCTGTCCGTGTGTCTGTTTACAAAACTTCTACACCCTTGAAGATAGAAAGCTGAAATTTTTTAAGTACAAAGATCTTTACTAGAAACTTATTTCCGTAGAACAAAATTTTTATCTATCTCCCCCCCTCTAGAAGTTATACCCCCCCAAAACCTTAAAAATGGCCATTTTTAACTATTTGTTGCAATGAAACCATAAGCATTTTTGAAATTTTGCAAACGCATAAAGGCAGCGACTTGCTTTCCCTAGCGCGATATACTATAGCTAAACTTTAGAAAAACAAAATGGCCGTTCAAATTTACCGTTATCTAAAGTCTTTTTTTTCCAAATTTTTGATTTCGTTTTTATTCTAGACCCCAGCCTGTAGAAGCTTGAAATTTCAGGGGCTTATACACATTAACAAATAGTTCATTTCGCTAGAAGAAAATTTTTTTCCATCTCCACCCCCTCTCAAGTTATCGCCTCTTGAAATTTGTAAAATTTGAATTTTTGACGCCTTATATTTCTAAAACCGCAAACGTTTTCAAATTTCTATAAACATAAAAAGCTAGCGGTAAATTCCGTAACATTAAAAAATATAATTATTTTTCTTAACTCACACAATTAACCCTTAAAATCGAGCATTATGTTAACCCCTCTTTATATTAATTTTTGCTTTATTTTAAAGACTGCATAAATCGTTCATTCAAAATATATGCAGTTCTAGAAATAGTTTGGTTTATGAATGAAAATAATTTTAATAGTGTGATAGGTATACATAGACTGTATTTAAAAGCAGAATTTTCACTTGTTGAAGGGAAAAGTGCTACAATACAAACCATTGGTTTGACCCAACTTTATTTGTAATGGTAAAATTCAAATTCAAAATTTTCGGTTCTAAGCACAACCAAAAAATATTTGTTTATGTTTAGTAAATATTCATAAAGTTTTTAAAAGTTTTTTCAAGTTTTCCGTCTGGTTAATTTTTTTGTTCTTTTTTTTTTTATTTTTTAAAAATTGAAACCGGTTCTTACTGACCAATCATCAATATAACTTTGAAAATTTTAAATCTAGTTTCCCTATATCTTTTGGTTACACCCAGTGGTTTCCCAAAACGAATCTGTTATGTATGTTCTCGCTATCTACTAAATTAACTGCCGACAAGGTCCATCAGTTTCGTACGCTTCAACCTCCTTATAACAGGAGCATCATTAAAAAGACTTTTAGCCTCTTCACTTACATGATTTTACAGTCTAGTTTTGTGCTTTTTTGCTGCTAATACAATTTCGTCCTTAACAAGATTTATCTCTAAATCTCTATGTATTTCGCCATTGCGAACATACGAAGGTGCATCTACCATATTTCTTAATACTTTATTTTGAAAACGTTGTATTTTCTGTATGTGGCTTTGCATAGCGTATCCCCAAATTTAAATGCCGTATACCGGCTTTAATATTTAGTTATATATTAATATTTTGTTTTTTAATGATAGTTTGGATGATCTGCCTAATAACCAGTAAAGTTTGCTATATTTTAATTCTAGGTCAACCTTTTTTATTTTCACATGCTCTTTCCAGCACAGCTTAGTGTCCAATGCCATCCCCAGATATTTTGCTGTTGATTGTATTAGTACTATTGTAGTGTTTATATGGGTTGAAATTGGTTCACATGTTTCTTTGTAAAATTAATGTGTGTCGATTTGAGCTCATTTAATTTAATATTTACTTTTTGGTCCAATCATGCACAATATTACTGCCGCTTTTTAGTTTGTTTATTGCTTCGGCTGGATCAGAACCAACGGCCAAAAACGCTGTTTCATCAGTGAAAGTTGCTGTAACTACATTTTCTAAAGCAGATAAGTCTCTTGTACATAGCAAGTAAAGGACAGGTCCCAGGATGCTACCTGGGGAAACGCCTGCTTCGATAATTTTCAATTCTGAAAAATCATCCTCAACCTTTATTCTGAAGAGTCTGTCTGTAAGATATGAAGCCAAAATATTAACATACTGCTTTGGCAGGTAACTATTAAGTTTTCGCAGCAGGCCCCCGTGCCAAACTTTGTCAAAAGCCTGAGATCCATCTAAAAATAAAGCAGAACAAACTTTCTTTTCTTCAAGGCACTGTTCGCTTACATCTGGATACGATGAATTTGGTCAATTGTACGAGTATAATGTTTTTCTCTGAAGCCGAACTGGTGGCTAGGAATAACGTTTCTGCTTTCAATGATCGGCTTCAATCTCCTTAATAGAATTTTTTCAAACAATTTAGAGATAATTCGTAGAAGTGAAATAGGCTCATATAATTTAGCCTCATTTGGTGACTTTCCAGGTTCTCTGTAGGCCGATTTTACATTTTTTACCATATCTACGGAACGGATAGATGGAATTTCTTGAAATTTGATATTTGAGTTCTTATTGTTACAGAAACTAACTGGCGAACATTTAAGGGCATTCGGGTAGCACAAAGCGAAAATCTACTAAGAGCCAAATTTACAGTCGTTTATAGTATTTAACAGTCGTTTTTATAATATTCCGTAACACTTTCACTTAACTAGACAATACACATTGCGGTCGGTTATGCGCTGACTGCATCCGATTTTTTTTGTTGTTAACATCTTTGTTATTGTTTGTTGCATATCTTCTGCCAGGAAAATTGAACTGCAGTCCCTCTGGGGTCAGATGCAGACCAGGGAGCCGCTCATTCTGGGACAGACGCTTCTGTATTTGCAACTACTTCAAAGAGCGGAAATGATCGCATAAGCCTAGATAGCTATGGTATCGGTCTTACTGAACATGACCCACACCTTACTCCCTGCATGAACTGCCCATTAACCTGATAAACACTTTCTACGGAGAACCACTAGGAGGTTGGTAGAGTCGTTCTCGTCTCCCAAATTTTTTTTTTAAATGAGAATTTTTTTTCTTTTTCAAGAAATTTCGTCATTGTTTCTTCTATCCCAGACAGACCTAGCATTTATGTGTACACGTTTTTTTGCAAGTGTAAGAAATAGCTTCAAATTAGTACTTTTTTTTTAAATTAGTAAATTTGAAATTTTTGTCTCATTTTAAATTTTTTGCTCACATTTTGTAATTGGTTGATGATTTGTAATTTTTTTATTTTTATAGTTCCATTCTATTACAAGTACATTAAAGGTTCTTTCTAGAAACAAAAAGAATAAATTAAAGTCAGAAAGATTTTGAGTAAAATCTAAACTAATAAAAAAATGTCAAATCGAAAGAGTTGCAAAAGTAAAATTAATTTTAAAAAAAAATAATGGTTCTTATGTTGTGGATTGACAAATGGAAATATAGACGAATTCACTACAGATTTGGGAAAATCGTAGTTATGCAATGTGAAAGTGTAAACTTTTTTAAAAAACTTTTAACTTTTTTAAAAAAGTTTACACTTTCACATTGCATAACTGCAATTATATATGAGTAAAAAGAGAAAATATTTAAATTTGCTAAAAAATCAACGACGATTACGACGAATAAAAAAGACGACGTAACGTTCTGTAAACTTAAAATAGAAAAAGTAAAGAAACATAAGTGCAACAAGTTGATTGAAATTTCTGGTGTTGAAGTTCCAGATTCTTTAAATCATTCAGAAATTGCAAAGAATTTTTGCTAAGATGAGTGTCGAATATGATGATGATGATGATATAATATTTTCCAAAAGTAGTGTAGTCAATTCCAAGAAAAATGTTGGTTAAGAAACACTCCACCAAGATTGGAAATTATGAAGGCCATAAAAAGTAAAAATTTAAGTTTAGCTGCCATAAAAGATGTTAAAACCGATAAACAAAAGAGTCTTCGTGAACGACAAGCTCACAAATTACTTTAACTTGCAGCACCAAAAAACAAGGGATTTAAGAAAAAAAAATGTAAAATTTGTATGGGTAAAACATAACAAAGTCTTTATTAGGCAAAACGAAAAAAGCAGAACTATAAGGGTTCTGCAAAATAATGATCTAAAAATTTATTAAAATTCATGTCAACGATGAAATTTTTATTCCATACAATACCCATTCAATTAAAAACCAATTCAATTATTATTTAGGTTTGTCTGGGATTAAACTTTAATGAGGAAATTTCTTACAAAAAGAAAAAAAATCCTCATTAAAATTAAAATAAACCAGACGGAAAACTTGAAAAAACTTTTAAAAACTTTAAAAAAATGTGATAAACGTCAAATTTCAAAATATTTGCCAAACATAAACAAATATTTTTTGGTTATACCAAAAACCGAAAATTTTGAATTTGGATCTTGACATCACAAATAATCATATTCTTTGTAATGTCATTAAAAAGTATTTTTGTCAGCCGTGACCATTTGTGAACCCATTTTGGTTATTTTATTTTATTTTTAATTGAAAAGTTTTGAAAAAAAAATGTTATTGTTAATGAAAATTTTTTTTTCAAAAATAAAACCTTCTGATATAACCAAGAAAAATATATGTATGTATGTTTCGACAGATGTAAGATTTTAAAAGTTTTTAAAACACCAAATTTTACTATACAAAACTTGAAAAAACTTAACATTGAGAAAATGAGAATTTCATCATTCTTGTTCAAAAAGTATTCAAATCCCAGACGCTTTCATTGCAAAATCTTTATAAAGTTTTTAAAAGTTTTTAAAAACTTTCTCATACCAGACAGACCTAATATAAACGAAATAGAAATCAAAAACAACCAATCACTGAAAATCATGTACATACTTAAACTCAAATAAGTATGTACATGATTTTCAGTGCATGATTATTTTTTCAAATAATCATGCAAGAAGTCTCAAATAAGAATATATTTAAGGGTTCTTGTATTTAAGATACAATAAAGTAGATGAATTAAACTAAATGTTAGATGAACTAAATTTAAAAAGACATGTTATTCTAATAACAGAAACTTTGATCACTGAGCATAAAGTGCAACTTGTCAACTTACAACACTATACTAAAATAATATCATGCCGAAAAACAGTAAAGGAGATGGTGCTGCTATATTTGTACTTGACGAAATACCTTAGCCTTGTAAGTATAAATCGGACTTTAAACTCACAATATTTCAACATTTCAGCAATATACAGACCAGCAGACAACTGCATGTCGAGTATCAATAACTTCTTTTTGAAACTTATATCTCACTTATCAGCTTCGGACAAAAAACGATCAATGTTGATCCGCGACATTAATCTGGACATTGGAAGCAGAGAAGATAAAAATATAAAATATTCTATTCGAAAAATTCAAACTACATAATTACATAACATGATTCCGTACAGCATAAATTCTAGTAAAATATTAAACTGCGACATGTTCATAATTACAATACTAGAACTATAGGTTACCTGCGGAAGTCCCTAAATCATAGGGTTTAAAAAAAAAGTTCATCAACAATTTTCTGACATGATGTAAAATTTGTTACATTTTCCAGTTTATTTTTATTGTTCTTCTTTCTTAAACATTAAGTACACAATTAAATTGTATTGCGATAACGAAAATAAGTTTAATATTAGTGCTGGTTATATGATAATTGTAGAATAGTTAACAAATAGCTAACAAATTTATTATTTTTTTTTGGATTTTTGTTTTTCGATTTAAAATTTCCATTTTATTTTTTACCCTTTTTTTCTTTTGATATTGTTTTTTGAATTTAATTTTTCTTTTTGTTTTATGTTATTTTGAAATTTTTGTATTGAATATAAATTTTAGTATATAACTCTGTATGAGTTTTAGGGCTCCTTTGAGATAAAAATTGAATAGAATAAAATAAATAAATACAACAAATCTATAATTCAATCAGAGTCTGAAAAAAGTCGTATTTGTAAACCCTGTTTGACACCGGACTTTGACGGAACATTATAGAAATTTATCTATTCTTATCAAATTTTCTCAGATATTTTAAAAATAAAATTCCGATTGGTAATTTGTTATTTGGAGCAGCGATCAACTGATTTTTGTTATAGTTGAATAGTGGTATTATAGTTCGCGGACCGAGTCCGAACTTAACTCCATCACGGGCTACTTCGGATTGCTTTCCATTAAATCTACTAACTTTGCGAACTGCTCCCGATTTGTTTTTCACTAAGCTAAAAGTTTATGAATTGGTATATTATGTTATGTATATGCAAACGCTACTTTTATTTTGCTATAAAAAATAAATAATTTTATTACATGCAAAAGATGCTACATAGACATTATTTATTAAAAAAAGTTTTTTTCAATTACATTTACCTCATTATAGATATTTAAAAATTGAAATTTATTTTACTACTAATGTTTAACTTTTTTTCACAATAGCGTCCATCATAGAGTCATAAAAAATATAAGCTATCAACTGAAAATTACGGCAAAATTTTAAAAATTACTTCTGCTCACATACTAGAAGAAAAATTCGCCTAGTGACATTTCTCTCAAAATAATTTTATTCGCTTCGCCATTTCATTTCAAGAAATTTCGTGATTGTTTCTTCTATCCCAGACAGACCTAGTATTTATGTGTACACTTTTTTTTTTTTTCAAGTGCAAGAAATAGCTTCAAATTAGTATTTTTTTTCTCTAGACAAAATTTGAGATTTTTGCCCCATTTTAAATTTTTTGCTCACATTTTGTAATTGGTTGATGAATTGTAATTTTTTATTTTTATAGTTCCATTCTATTACAAGTACATTAAAGGTTCTTTCTAGAAACAAAAAGAATGAATTAAAGCCAGAAAGATTTTGAGTAAAATCTAAAACTAATAAAAAAATGTCAAATCGAAAGAGTTGCAAAGTAAAATTAATTTAAAAAAAAATTATGGCTTGTTTTGTGATGGAGAATGCAAATATTGGTTCTTATGTTGTGGATTGGCTAATGGAATTCCTTTTATAATACCATTTATGCCCAATAGTGTTTAAGGCAATTATTTTTGATTTTTTCATAAATGTAAACTTTACCGTAAACTTGATTTTTTTAGTTTAGCCTAGCTTAAAAACCAACACATTATTTGTTCGCTAATATGTATGTATCACAAAACCATTTTCAACGAAAACTAAAAAATTTATAAAATTCCCCAGAATATCTTAAGCTTGGCATTATCGTTTCGATTACCTAAACTGAATGTTAGAAGATGACAAGCGGTTAAGACTGTCACCTTTCTTTCTAAGTACAAATAACATTTAAATTTGTTAAAAACTCAAACTATTCCTAAGAGCTATCTCTCTCATATGTTTCTTCTATTGTTAAGTACTCTCGATATGTAGGATACAACGTTTTCCAATATCACTGCGGCAGCAGTTGCTTCGCTTGAGAATTTTTCGACGGGTTAGGTTAGTAAATTGCATTGAATTTATGAAAATCTGCGATGAAGCTTATGTTGTAAGAAGGTAATTGTAAAAATGCCTTCGTCTGCTTTCGTGACTGATGCTTTGAATAACCCTGATTTTTCTGAATCTGCTTTTTTTGCTTTTATTAGTCAGTACGTAACATACATTTTTTTTTTAGTTTTCATAAATTCTGTTTAGGCCAGGTTTACGTTTGATTAGCTTGTTCTAGTGTTTTTTAAATACAGAAGCTGAATGATCACGCGCCTAGGTGGTCATTACTTCCTAAAACCAGCCACACTTATTAACTATTAGTCCCTTTCGTTGTTTTGTGTCAACATTTGCACATTTATTTATATTGTTAGTTGCTTCTTGTAATTTTTTTGTCAATTCTTCAACATTAGATTCTACTGCTAAGTAATATTGCCATATTGTCGCGGTGCATAAGTGCAGTCACAGTTACAACCTCTTAGTCTGGCAAATAGCATGTATAAAGCACGTGTATTACAGGACCCAAAATACTGTCTCGTGGCACACCAGCCCTAATCTCCCCTAAGCGAGGAGTACTCCTTGTTTGAATCGATAAAGCGTGTTGGATAAATATGATTTCAGTAACTCCACGAATTGCAAAAGTATCAATTTCTTTAAGTTTAAATAAAAAATCGTCTTGCCAAACTTTATTGAAAGCCGAGGTCACACCCAGTAATATTGTTGACCATATTTGCCTTCCTTCTAACGCCTTCTTCACAATATTTCTTACTCTGTGTACTTAGTCAATTGTTGCATGCTTTATTCTAAAATCAAACTTAAAATTATTCAATCAGCCTTGTTAACAACAATTTGCAGAGAAATCGGTCTATATGACTTTGGCTCATCCAAGGGTTTCCTCGATCTTCCTATCATAATAACTTCTGCTACTTTCTAAACATTAGGAACATACCACACCTTCACTGATGAATTTATCACTTTTTTCAAAAATGTCCGTGCTTTTCTCAATTTTCTCTTAATATCTCAACAATAATAAGATAAAAATCTTGATCCTTATTCAATTTAAGCAACTTTGTTGCTTGGAAAATTTCTTTTTGTGTAAATAGAGCATAAGTTATAGGGATAAAAGCACTATGGCTCTATTATAATTTCCTTTTCTTTAGTGAAGAGATTCGCTTTATCGATTCCTCAGTACTCTTTTCTACAACGAATAATTCATTTTTTTAGTTGCCGATAAGCTCTTTATCTAATTCTCTTATGATACTGATTTAAAATTATCTATTTTTCTTTTGAGTGTTTGAGAAAGTCTATTCGAAATCCTTCTCTTTTGTACTATTAAAACAGTTATAGCTGTAAGATAATTTCTTGATACAGGTTTGAATTCAGAAAATCTTTTATTTTTTCTACACGGCCTTCTGTATTAACTTAATAAAATCTCCTCTAGTTGATCTTTAGTCTGAAGCTCAGGATGAAGATTTAAATTTCCAATAACATCATGGTTGAATTGAAAATTGGCCAATCTATGGTTTTGTTGACTAAAGTGGACTCGCTCTAATTAAGTGGACTTTAATTAAAATCATCTTCCAAATTCAAAAAATTTGACGAATTCTTTTAGATATAAAAAAAATCAATAAGATCCAGGGCTTTTTGTCATCAGTAAGCCAATCGTCGGGCAGTCGGACCGACGTCAAACAGTCGAACTGCCAGTTGAATGTAAACATGCCAATTTTCAAATAGCTGTTGTTAACTCTTCTCAACTACATGTCAATCTAGTTCCCATTCAATGCGAGGTGATTCCAGTCCCGCCAACATCACTTCCCAGTAACAACCTATTTCTCCCCCCTACCCAATTAAGAGATCTTTAAAAATATTTTTTTATGTTACTTTTTAGTGGATACTATACTGAACCAGCATTGAAGTTCTGCTTGGTGGATTCAATTTTAGCCATAAGAAGTTGAAGTTGCTTCGTCTCTATTTTGTATTCTTCATAATGCTTTATGGTTTTCTTAACCAATATAGTACTATCTCCTCTTGAATGGCTACCAGGGTGACTTGCCCTGTAGCATCTACAACCCAGAACACCCAATACCTTCATCAATTTGTTTCTGACAACAGATATACATCGATATTTTTAACTTAAACAAAAACTTGCAATTCGTGCTTTCTACTTAGAACGCCATCTTAGCCTTCTCCGTACCAGAAATTTCTTTAGTGTCGCTAGATATAGGTTAGAATACCCATTCACTATATAAGTAATATTATTGAGATTTCGCCACTTCTGTGTAGCATGTCTTGAATAATTTGCATGATGCTTCTGTAAAGTTCTTTAGGTATTTGTATTATATTATTGTCAATTTCTTTAATATTCATGCCTTTTTTAGTTATCTAGGTGAACTTCTGCAATTTTGGAAGCTGCTTGTGAGTATGTAATACCATTTTTACCCTATTTGATATAAGAGCATTAATCGTTCAAGGAGTCCTTCATTTCATTTATGACATCTACGCATTTAGATCTCCTTTGGATAAGTTCATATTTAATATCCTGTGGCTTATATGATAGATGTAGGTTCCTGACCTTTACTTTAATTGGTCTCGTCAATTTATGAGTATTTTTCATAAGTATGCCATTTCAACTTAGCTTTGTTAATAGCCTTAGTTAATTGTCTATGTTTATTTTCATTTTCAACATTTATATTTAGTTGATCATTGTTTACCTTAACTTTACCCTTTGCCCATTGTTTACCTTAAAACCTTTACCTTTAAACTTTACCCGTTGTTTACCTTAATTTTTTTATTCTTTCAGGACCCTTATTAACTGCGTGTAATTAGTTTTATTACTCACTATTACCGTTGAGCATTTTTACTCGGTGGAGATTTTTCTACTTTATTACTATTCACTTCTAGTTCCGGTTCGATTTCTAGTGAATTCTTGATTTTTCTCTTCTATTTTTCTTTCTTTGAGTTTCTTTTAGTTTCTCAAGCCAACACTTCCTCATCTGTTTCGTACATGACCATATCTATTTTGTCTTTCTCGGTGCTATTTGAAACTGTATTGCTTTGTCCCAGTAATCTTAGATTTTCTATCTTGAGTTAATGGACTTTCAACATTCAGCCAAGCCCTCACCGATAGTCGTGGTCTCTGCCGACACTTTTGTAGATATCCCTACCGCATTTTTATTCTTAATATTTGACATTTCAATTTTAATTACACACTGCAACGAAAGTCATCATACACCATTATTTTTTTGAATAATTTAACATTAAAGATATCCAAATAAGCTAATACTTTTATTATTTGTTAGAAAACGAAGTAAAACAAAATTATAAGCTTAAATATAACAAAAACAATTCATTAATTCAAAGTTATAAAACAAAAAATTCTATTAAAAATTGCAACGATATTCATCATACACTAAATAAAAATTTTAAAGAAATTGCAGAAAGTATGGTATCTCATACCTTCTTGGTCTACCTTTTGCTTGAAGCACAACTTCCAAACGTCTTGGCATAGATTGGACTAGGTATTTTATCCAATTCTTCAATTATAACGCGTTTCAAAGACTCCTTGCGCCGTGTTTCTGAATTTTTTGTTCTAAAAAATTCCACAGATGTTCTTTCTTGACCAAATCAAGTAATTTTCAAATATTCGTAATATTCGATATTAAAAAACTTAGGAAAATAAACAGTAAATATTAATAAACTTAAATATTTAATATAAATAAAACTACGGCAGGCTAGTCACCTACCTAGTTAACTCTATGATGCTATGGAACTAGCATGATATCATGCCCTAGTTTAATGCTCCTTCTAAGAGTGAATAAGGGGAAAAAAAAACAAAAAAAAATACAACAGCCATTCCTTTACAACTGGCAGTATGTTTGGGATCGTTATGTTGTTGAAAGACCCAGGTTGATCCCAACTCTAATTTTTCGGCAGACTGCTTTAAATTATTTTTAATAATATTTAAATATTGCCACTGATCCATTTTCCCATCAATAAAAAGAAAACTACCCACCTCAGACGCCGCCATCGATCCCCCAAACCATCACAGAACTCCACTATGTTTTACTGTGGGCATAATATGTTGCAAATGCAGTGCTTCACTATATTTGCGCTAAGTTTTTTCCCTACCATCTGCGCTAAAAACATTGAATTTACTTTCATCTGTGAAGAGCACGGTTTGCCAGAAGTCCGAAGTTGCTTTTTCGTATTTTTTTGCAACCTCTAATCTTTTGGATTTATTAATATCTGATATTAGAGGTTTTTTACGTGACCACAATCTACGAATAGCTTGGGTATGAATATCATTGTGCAATTTTTGTGATGTACTTGCAACTAATTTTGTAGCACTCAGTTTTGGATCTTTCCGTAATTCTTGCAAAACACCTTCCTTAGTACAGTCATCCATTTTTGAAGGACGACCAATTTTATGACGACTTTCTACAGTTCTTGAATTTTCGGCACGGTTTATTATTTGGGCAACTGTCGAAAAACTTCGACCAATTATTTTAACAATTTGTCTGATAGATTTGCCTTTGTGTTTTAATTTCATTATTATTTCCCTTTCCTTTATTGTGGTTTCTCTAAGTGTTTTTGCGCCGCGTAAATGTCGCGAAACAGATTCCATAAAATTAATGTATGATAACTTTCGTTGCAAAAAAGATCACAACTTTTTCATATTTTTCTTAAGTGTAAGCGTACATTAAGTGAGGCCTTGAATGTTATACTCAATGTTCTTTAAATTATTTATGCCTTAAACTATGAATGCACATTACTAAATTCAGAGAAATAGCAAAAATATAGTGTGCATGATGACTTTCGTTATATAGTGTATAAGAAATATGGGTCTTAATCCAGCTAGGGTTTTTTTTATGGCCGTCCCTTTGGCATTAAACACAGACCAGGAAGTTGTCCACTCTGGACCAGACGTTCCTAGGTTTGTCCCGGATTTTAGTGAATTTGTACCATAAACATGCCTGTTGTGGCTATTTCTGTTACCTAACCCACCGGGGAAAAGTTACATGCATTTACTTTTATGCACGAAAAATCTGGTGTGTGTTTTCTTCAATAGGCTTTAGTTCGAAAACGCGTAAATCTGCATACACCCCCCTACAATGTTTCACTGGATATTGATCAAAGAAGCATTCCTGAAATTACTTGCTATTTTATGCGAAACACCCTGTATTTTGATTAACTTTTATATGAGTCTTGGCCAATCTTATAATTTTTATAAATCGCTCAAATCCGTCCCGGAAAATTTCTCCAGAGCTTCGACCGCCTCTTCGCTTATTTTTTTCATTAGTAACAGTATGTCTGATTCCGCAGCCCGCAAAAGAGCTTCCGGCCAACGAGAGGTGTGGTAGTTTCCTTCCTTGTCAATTATCTTATTTTCTTCGAAGCTGTACCTCATATCATGTCGTCATAGGGCAACGCTAAGGTATCACGATCCTTCACTTAGATTATTCCAGCTTAATTCTTTCCCAAATGCAGAATGGTAACCTTCGCTGCCATACCAACAATGAGGTTCAGAAGGATTAGTTCCTAAACAACGTCTATTACGACGAATATAAAATATATACGAGTTTGTCAATCAACCACCACCAAACCACCGACTTTCCTGGAACCTAATTTTTTGCTTCTTTGGATTACGTCAATTTCTCGAACTGGTTCCTAGCGATAATGACAATTTTCTCAGCATAAGCCCGGATAAGAATTCTTTGACGAAGCAAAAAATTGATGCTTAGAAGCTACGCTATCACTAAGCTCCGCTGACATGCCTATGTGAAGGTTCGTTATATAACTCTCTTAGCCCACTTAAATATAAACCTATAGCCATAAAAACCTTTAGCCATATAAACCGTTTAGACAGTAAGAAATCGCTGAAATTGGAAAAAAATAACTTTTAAAAAAATAACCCATGTATCAAATGTACTAAAATAAATTTTGAATTACGTTCAATAAAAACAAAGTTAAAAAGTTTAATTGCAAAGTTTTGTTAAAATTGTTTGAAGATTCTTACAAAACAGAGATGTGAGAATTTTGTAAAATTTCTTTCAGCACAGTTTTTGTTTATACTTAGTTTTTCTATATGTAGAGAAATTTGATATGCTCTGTTAATGGCTGGAAAAATCTGGTAAGTCTGTAGAGAATTCTGGTAACTATGTAACTATGACATATGTACATACCTACTTAATAATATGATATATTCAATATTCATATAAATTTCTCAAGATCATTCATATCGATGTGTTTTGCAATATTGCGTTTTGTAGTATTGCGTTTATGAAAATCTCTAATTTATAAAATTGTCCACTGGTTTTTATCATACCTTTATCTTCTGCTGTGAAGTACCTTATCATGTTTTTTCGTAATATTTAATTGAAACATAACGTTTTTATTCATTGACATGATTTATATGTTTTTAATATTTATACAGAAGAAGTCCGACATTTTAAATAACTAAAAATGTTAATTTCTTAAAGGAAAGCTTGTTATAAATTAGCTGTAACCGCTGTACTATTTGTATTTTTTTGTTTTCCAATTTAAAAAAAAAAAATGTTTCAATGCAAAATGCAAATACGTCTTTGCATTACTTTTTTCAAATTCATAAGACTGAAAGGAGTTTTCAATACTTTTGTAACGTTGCTATAAAAGATCGAATCCATTTAACTTTTTGAAAACTCCTTATAAAGATAAAAACCAACTTAAAATTTATTCCAGATCTAAAACTGTTATGCACTCTTGTTTTCCAGAATCAATTTTTTAACAAACTAATAAAAATACTAAACTTTTCTTCTCAATTGAATGAATAAGAAGATCATCAATTAAAAGAATATGTTGCTATTCTATATAAGAATATGTTGCGAGAAATTTTCAGTTAATTAAGTTTTGTCCAGAAAGAAAACAAAAAATATTAAATTAGTATTTTTAAATTTTACATAGATCTACTATATAATAATACTACATACTATTTAATGCCTAAATTCTAATAAATTTTCATAATTTTAGAATTTAAAAAAAAAAGACATAGGGAAAGTAATTGTATATACCACAAGTATGGGTATCATTCGCGAAACATATACTAGATGTGCAAACGTAAAACAAATTTTGAGAACCCTTCTGGTAAAATTTGAAGAACGAGATGTTTTTATGAGCTTGGAATATCAACAAGAAATTAAAGAGAGAATGCAAATGGATGTTATCGAAGTACCTCAATTGTTTGTAGAAGGGCAGTACGTTGGGGTAATTTTTTTATGCAAATTCCAAAGATAAATCTTAATAAATAGGTTTTAAAATTTTTTTCATATTCTAGGATGCTGATGTAGTAGAAAAATTGAATGAAACCGGGGAATTAAGGAAATTGTTAAAACCTTATAAGGTAAAAATTTGAAAATTGAAAACGATTAAAATGACTAAAAAAATGTTATTAATTCTACTTATTTGGATATTTTAGTCATTTGACGTGACAGTCACCTGCAAAGTATGTGGAGGATACAGATTATTACCATGCCCATACTGCAATGGTTCAAAGAAATCACTTCATCGAAATCATTTTACAGCAGAATTTATAGCACTGAAGTGCATGAATTGTGACGAAGTTGGTTTAGTAAAGTGCCACAACTGTTGACTTGTTAAAGTTAAATTTAAAATTAAGTTTTCATTTAGTTAATGAAACAAAATAAACTTGTCCTTTTGTTAAATAATTAGTTTTTAAACTTGAAAAGAAATCTAATTATCTAAGATTTGTATTTTATTACATACATTACATACAAATATTTAAAAATTTACGGTTTATCATACAACCTTACATTATGTAAATTTATATATAAATTTTTTAGTAGAAAAAATACAAGTTTTTAACAAAACATAAAATAGAAAAAAATGCATATATACATATTTTATTCCGTTGAATGCCTGGACACATGAAACTTTTTAGATTTTTTAGAAAAAAAAACTTAATCACTAGCACTTTACTGCTGAAAATATATTCTAGTTTTTTTAATTGGTTATTTCTGGCAACGTTTATATGACATTGCTGAAGTCACGGATAATTTACAAAACGGATAGATAATACAAGGAACCATTCAAGGCAGAAAAATTGAAAAATTTATTCCTCACGCTAGGCTCGAACCAGTGACTGCTCTCTAGGCGAAAACTTTCCACGTCGAGATATTATATATATATATATATATATATATAGCTACTTCTGAGGTGTCAAAAAGTACGGGTACTTCTAGAAGGGTTAGAGACATGGGACAAAAAGCATTAGACAGGGTTTTGCCTCTAGGGTCCCAGAAAAATCAAGAATCACACCCACTCCCCCCCCCCCCCCCCCCTCCACCCCCTCCTTCATCAACCAAGATGCTTTGTTACCGCTTTTTACAAAACTACATCTTGTAGGGGTCATTTTTATTTACTTTTGGTAGCTTAAGTATTCTATACAAATTGTGTTTTGGAAGTGTGCGTTATAACAAGTGAATATGTACTTCCTCAAGGAAATTGTTAAAGTTAATACAATCTACATTGTTTTATAATTAGTATGTAGGTACGCATTTAGTTATGCATTTTTTCTGCTGCAAAATGTGTTAGTAAGCATTAAATTTCTTGACAATATATTTTTAGGACAAAATTTTATAAAATGTTATTCTACTGCATTAAACTTTTTACAAATAGGATATTATCAAAAAAATATTTAAAACGGAAACTCGCTGATATTGATTTGTAAGGTTAAAGCTTTTTTAATTTCATTTAAAAAAGTTCATCTGGCAAAGTTCTTTTTTAATTTCATTTAAAAAAGTTCATCTGGCAAAAAGTTCATCTGGCATTTTTCAGGGTTCGAACCGGGGACTTTTTGCATGGAAATCGTCTGCTATACGCATTACCCTTAATATCATTAGTATTAACTGATTACACATTCACGCGTTTTATTCGCCTGGATTATAAAATCTAAATACCAGCATGCATGCATTTTTGTACCGAATTATTTTATGCGTATACAGTAATTTGTCGCTTAAAGTTTTTATTTTTAAAAGTAATTTACGATTTCATGCGATATAACTCAGAGCGAGGTTCTAAAATAAATTACTGCAAAGATATTAGATCTCAAAGGAACTAATTATTTGTTTAATTATGTACTTTTTCGTAATTTTTCGTTATTATTTTTATTTTATAAAATATTAGTTTTATTTTATAAAATATTAGGAAAAAAACATCTATATGTATGTATATTACACGTGTGTTTTTGAAGAAAAGAAGTAAACTTAAAATATCTCACACACAGAATGGAACACAATTTCAAAACTACAAACATAATATTTGCAAGGCTTGCAATGCAAGCACACACGACTAGTTAAGTAATACACGTTTTCAAGCTACAGCCTTTTTAAAAAAAAAAACGTGCCAGATTTTTATAATTAAAATAAATCAACATAATTTTTTTTCGTAAGTTATAAATAATAAGTTATAGAAGTCTAAAATTGTAGCCATTACATATGATTCATTCTCATCATTATATTTTTACACGTATTCTTATGCAAGCTTTAGAAGACCCTTTTTAATTTCATAAATCTCCCACAAGATCAACTTTTTTCAAATTATATACAAGAAAATTTTATTATTTACAAGAAAAACCTTAGTAATAATTACCGTAAACTGAGCACAAACTAATATTTTTAATAGTATACTTTTACGCTTACAAGTAAATTTGGTAAAAACGATAATTTTTTTACCTAATGTTTTGATAAGTCTTTAAATTTAAACTTGACACTAATACAACAACAAAAAATGTAAGAAATGTTAGAAATAATAAATAATCTGATGTGGTCAGCACATAACTGACCGCAATGTGTATTGTCTAGTTAAGTGAAAATGTTACAGAATATTTTAAAAATGTTTGTTAAATACTTATTTCCAATTTTTAGGACATTAGTAAGCTTATAGTTAACATACCTAGAAAAATGTAAATTTGGCTCTTAGTAGAATTTCACTTTGTGTTACCCGAATTCCCTGAAATGCTCGCCAGTTAGTTTCGGTAACGACCAGAACTCAAATATCAAATTTCAAGAAATTCCATCAATTCGTTCCGTAGATATGGTGAAAAATGTAAAATCGGCCCGCAAATCAAATTTCAAGCCCTGATCTTTCCAAAAAAATTTATATGTTCATTGTTTTAATACGAGGAGTTTAAATATTAAATTTCAATGAAATCGGTTGATTATATCTCTTTATATACGCAAAAATGTATTTTTGGCCCGTAATAAACGTCCAGTTGCTGATGCCTGATTTCTTCCAAAAGTTTCGCGGTCGGTCAGTGAAGCTTATATGTATATAAAATTTCAAGTAAATTGGTTGAATATTTTCTTCAAAATGCTCAAAAATGTAAAACAGGCCCGCTAAAAAGTGCAGTTCCCGAGGCCTGATATATCCCAAAAGTTGATCAATCCGTGCCATAGTCGAAATAAACTTACATATAAAATTTCATCAAAATCGGTTCAGTAGAACTTGAGATACACGCGTGCACACACAGACCGACAGATCGACATACCAACGGACCGACAGGTTGCTAAAAATAGTTTACTTACACTTCCCTATTATGGAGAAGTGCATTCCCACCGAAAACTCGATATGCAAAATTTGTTGCCATCACATCACCTTGTAAATTTTACAAATACATACTTATATATGGTGACAATGATAACTAGTAATTGTCATAGCAAACGTATATCTTTGATATGGTATAAGAATCGTCTTTTTCTTATCTTAAAAGGTAAAAAATTAAATTGGTTCTTGTCATTTTCCAATTTATTACATATTTGCTGAGGTGATAACTATGGAATCTGAAAAATACTTAATAAAACTAATTGTTAATTAATGGTTTTTGTTTTTTTAAATATTATTATGTAATTCACACCAGCTTTTTTAATCAATTAATTATAATTTAACATCAAGTCAATATAAAAATAAATACATATTTATGTGTTTGAAAAACAAAATTTTTAATAAATAATGCAAAATTTTAGAAAAAGTCTTTGCAAATATTAAAAATTATTATGAAACACGAAACTTCAAAACAAGTTCTAATATTGACCCTTTCTTAGAAATTGAATCTTGGATAAACACCTGAGGTTGAACACAGTCTTGCCATTGAATTCTTTTTTGAACGAAATTATCAATATTTTAGTCTGCCCTTCCAATTATTTATAATGTCTTTTTTAAGCCTCTGGGATTTTTTTCTTTTACCCGCAGTCGTTACATGTCCAGCTGATCTTATAATATGACGTAGTAAATGCATTGCTATGAGAGTTAAGCCATCTAAAATAGAAATTTTATTTTATTTTATTTAAAGAGTTTATGTGTTTAAAAATTTTGAATGCTATGATTGAAGTTGTTACTTTTTATGTTAGACTTAAGTTCAATTATAGTGAAATTAAATTAACTTACTTGCATAAAAATTTCATTGTATTAACAGAATATCGATTATTTTCTTTGAATTTCCATCTTTTTTTGTTCCGTATGTGTATGATGGATTTTTTAAAATCTTTAAATAATGAGATATCTATTTACATCCATTTCTGCGGTTTGAAATTTCTTAGTAAGTTACCTATAACAAAAATTTTTATCGTTTATACTAAGAAATTTGTTACAGTAACCAGAAAAAATACTTAGTAAAAACCAAATACTTGGCAAAAACTGCAATAATCTTCTTTTTTTTAGAAATAATTAAAATGTATTTTTATATCAATATGTAGTGCTAATTTCTCTGATTTTGTGTTATAACAACCTAAAAAAATTGATTTACAACCCCAAGAAAACTAAGAGAATTATTTTATGAAACGCAAAAAATTTATTAAATAAATTTTACATTACAAAACTTGAAAACATTAAGAAAATGTCATCATTTTCTCTTATTTTTGTTTAAAAAGTATTATCCCAGACGCTTTGCATGCAAAAACTTTATAAAGTTTTAAAAAATTTTCTGAAACCAGACAGATCTTTAGTGTTTCAAAAACTTATAAAATCTTACAGCTTTCAAAACATATGTTTTTCTTGGTTATGTCAAGAGGTTTTATTTTAAAAAAGAAATTTTTAATCAACAACTTTTTTTTTCAAAACTTTTCAATTAAAAACAAACTAAAATGAGTTTACAAATGGTTTCTTCAAGTTTCACACTTTTATAATACAAAATCAAAATGTTCGATTTTTGGTACAACCAAAGAATATTTGCTTATGTTTGATAAATATTTTGAAATTTGACGTTTATCACATACAAAGTTTTTAACAGTTTTTTCAAATTTTCCGTCTGGTATATTTTTTTAAACATTTTTTTTTTTTTTTACCGGGAGGAAGGGTGAAAAATTTTGAAAGACACTACCAGACGAAAAGCAGTAGTGTGGAACTTTAACCACTAAAAAACACCCTCCTCAAAATAAATTATAAAACTAAACGGAAACGACTATTATTTTTGATCCAACTTTTTTGATTATTTACCAGTTTTTGATCTGGCACAATAGCGTACTAAATACTTATTGTTCCACATGAAAAAAACCTTTCTTCTAACAAAGTTTTGATTGTCAACCAATCGAGCCGCCTCGATATTGACATGATTGGATAAACGCATTTTATGATTGGCTGCTTGCTTTTTAATTTTGTCTGTGACACTTAGGATCGTAAGATCCCTTTGTATATCAACATTACATACATACCAGGGTTTTTACAATGTCCCGTAATACCTTATTTTGAAATCTTTGAATAGATTGAATATGCGCAGCGCAGCCCCATAATTGAATACTGTAAGCCCAGACAGGCTTAAATATTTGATTATATATCAAAACTTTGTTGTATATTATCAATTTAGAACGCCTCCTCAAAAACCATTCAAACTTTCTGTATTCCTCCTCTAGTTGAGATCTCTTTTTCTTTATGTGCTCCCTTCATCTGAGCTTAGCGTCCAACGTCATTCACAAATACTTCGCCGTGTTTTCGGACGGAATCAAGACGCCATTTATCCGAACCGAAAATGAATTGTCAATTTTCCTAGTATTAGAATTTTCATAGAATTGTCAATTTTCTTGATTTCACCTCGTTAAGTTTTATATTCCACTTTCTAGTCCATTTCGAGATCTCATCACTGGCCCTTTGTAATTTTTGTGTAGATTCATTTTCATTTCGTCCTATTGCGATAACTGCTGTATCATCAGCAAATGTAGCTGTTGTCATTCCTTCTGATTCAGGAATATCACACGTGTATAACAAGTATAATTGCCTAAGTTTTTCATTAATCCACAACGCCAAACCTTACCGCAGGTCTGGGCTACGTCCAAAAATTTGATGGAACATATTGATTTTTCTTTCAGTGAATTTTCTATTAGGTCAATTATTCGATGAATGTAATCTATGGTTGAGTCGTTCCGGTGTAAACCAAGTTGATGATTCGGAATTAATTTTTTACTTTCAATTATTGGCTTAAGACTTCTCAATAAAAGTTTCTCTAGCTGTTTTGAAATCATCGACAACAATGAGATTGGTCTGTAAGAAGTCGGCTTGTCTATAGGTTTGCCAGGTTTGTGCAGCATAATTATCTCTGCGGCTTTCCAAAGATTTGGCATGTAATTAAACCTTGTACACACATTTATTAGGCGCGTAAGCATCGTAATACCCCTTTTGGGTTATTTTTTCAAAATATCCGTATTAGGTCAAAGCCCGAAGCTTTTTTAGATTTAAAAGTCCTAATTTCCTCTACAACATCTCTTTCCTTGAAAATTGGAATAGTCACCCTATCCCCAACAAAAACAAATTCCTCATTTTCATGCAAGCCTTGGCTGTCATGCGGACAGAATATATCGGCCAAATGATCCGCAAACGCATTTTCTTTGTCTTGTCAGTTTTTGCCCACGTTTCATTTTTCTTTTTAATAGGAGCAAGATGTTTGATAGGTTTCTTCATTTTCTTTGTCGCCGTCCACAGTGGGTAACTGGTTTTAATAACTAACCACAGTGGGTAACTGGTTTCTACTACAGCGTCTTAGTTGCTGCGATTCACGATTATATCTGGTTATATCGGTAGGATCACGCGTTTGCTACCACCTCTTTCTCGCCCGCCTGCTTTGTCTTACTTTTGATATTATATGTTGGGGATAGTTAATGCCTCCCCTTCTAAAAGCATTAATTTTTGAACTACTCCAAGCCGATAATTTTAGCAAAATTTTCGGCCTCCTCATCTATGTGCTGGGTTGTCCTTATTCTTTTCCTTAAATCCACTGATCGTTCAATCTCTAAACGAAATCTTGACCAATCTGTAGTTCCATTTGTCAGCAGAGATTTCGCTCTTTTCTTTACAATATTTTCGTTAATTTTAAGAATAACCACCGAATGATCGGAGTTCAGATCATAGTTATCATGTACCTCAATTAAGTTTTTCGCAATCCGCTTTGTCATAAAGAAATCTATTAAATCTGGAGACTTATTAACATAAGTTGGCCAATACGTTGGCTTCGCAGTAGAGTGAAAAAGGCATCCCGAGTCGTCAATTGCTGTCCTCAGTTCCCTTACTCTAGTTGAAGTATGCCTCGAACCCCAATCAGTGTGGTTGGCGTTAAAGTCACCCCCTAATAAAAATCTGTCGCCTAGGTCGTCCAGAACGTTCTGAAACATTTCTGTCGTTATTTTAAATTTGTGGTGATAATACAATGCAGACACTCTAAATTTTTGCTTAGTCGAAGTGATCTGAATCGCCGTCATTTGCATTCCGTCGGCTTGCATCTGTTGCAGATCACAATGCACTATATTTCCTATTCTTTATCATTATCGCCTTTTCGCCCTTAGCTATATTTCCAGGGTAGTTAGAGTTGCTAATTCTAACCCCGAAATTGAATCCTGCTTCTTAAAATCATATTGGTTTCTGTTATGAGGCACACATCTATATTCGGTTAGGTGACTGCCTGCACATTTAACACAATTTGGTTCTCTGGCAAAATTTTTGTGAATGATCATACCTTTGACACCTTTGACACTGCAGAATGGTCCTATCCTTTCGAAGTGCCTTTATCCTAACTTTCATGCTGTTTATGTGATTGATTTCATAATTTTTTTTCATGAAAAATAAAATTCGTACGGTGATACTCGTACGAATTAGTTATCCTATATGCGAGTAAATATGCCATAGCTGACTATGGGACAGTTTATGACTTACAGTTCCTATATTACCACTTCAATTTATGCAAAATTTCAGTACTGTGTTTTCAATATTTTCTAAGATATGGTCAAACTACTACTGGACTAATATATTTGCCAGTGCGAATATTTAATACCACAGTTTTTATAGTTTCTGAGATATAGCCAAATAAATTAAGAAGTTGTGTGGCAGGTACCCGAACCAGTGCCACGATAATAACTAATTTATATAGGATACGGAAATTTACTATCATAAATCACTTGTGAAAACTTGGTGAACTTAGCTCAATTAGTTTTTGAGTTATCGCTGGGGCGGACTGACAGACGGACGCACAGACAAAGCTAAATCGACTTAGAATTCGACGCTGATCAAAAATATATACTTGAGTCTATATTATCTCAGGCCATTATTTCTTGGCGTTAAACCTTTCCAACATTCGTTCGTACGACTATAGAAATAGTTTTGTAAGAAACAAAATAAAGAGTAAGTTTTTTTACTTTATTCAAATAAGGTGAAATTTAAACAATTAGTTCCCTAGTGGAAAAGCCACTCGTGACAGTAACAATGGTTAAATGTTGTATAGATGTTTAACAATTTCTATCCCACGTAATAAATTTCAGCTTATTATTTCAGAAATTTTGTTTCTATCTCACTTGCACAATTTATAAAATCGTTCCTTGAAAAAAAACACGGTGAACCAAAACCCTCAGATAAGTCCCTTTCTTTGTTATAAGCATTGTCAAAGTAAAATTGACATTTAATGCCAAATGTTTTTTTTTCTTGAAAAAGTAAGCGCCGCTCGTATAAATTGTAAACAAAGAAAGTTTTGTGACTTTTTTTTAAATTAGTGCACTTTATTAATGAAGAATTCTAAAATATTAAAAAAAAGAGTAATCGAAAAGGGTATTTATATATAAATCATTTTTTTTTCAATCACTTTTTATATAATGTTTTAGATCGTAAAAATATTTTATAAAAAGTGTTTCAAAAGAAAATAAAAAACTGGTACATACAACTAAATTTTTGTGGAAAGGGAGAAATATATTCAGTTTCAGAAATAGTTTCAAATTTGTATTCCCATTTGAAAAAACAAATTAATGTAGTTTTAAGCTTAATCTCATTTGATAAAATAGAAGTTTTAAGTGTAATTCATAATTCGTAAATTTATTAAGTTTTTAATTTTGCAAAGAACCTTACCATTGGTGCAGTGATTATGGCACCGGGCCTTTAAACGAAGGGTCTCGGGTTCAAACCCCGGTCAGATCACTATTAAAATTATATTCAATATTATAGCTTTAATATACAATACTTATGAAATAACAAATTAGTATACATACAAGTAATTTTCATATATTCATAATTAATTCGAAATTAAATAAAACCAAGAAAAATAAACAATAAATATTAATAAGCTTAAATATTTAATATAAAGAAAAATCTACGGCAGGCTAGTCACCTACCTAGATTAAAGCTACGCAATGAAACTGGAGCATGACATAGCGGATTTTTTTTTTCTAAACAAAATTAGTTTAGGATTAATAAAGTGTAGCATACATACAAATATTTTTATATATTTACAGTTTTCCTCGAAATGATGGATTGAAAAGAAAGGGGATTTCAATTATTAGTAAAGAAGGGGCCATTCCAAATGTTTTATCAAACTTTCTGTTATAATATTTTGATTCAAAATACAAAAAGAATTTATGCTGTAAATATTATTTAACGCCTTCACCAAACTTGTATGTAATAAACATTTTTTTTTAAAACGTGAATTTTTTTTAATATTTAGAGCTCTTTTATAGAGCGCAAATTTGGTCGTTAAAGAAATTTATGAAGACGGTGAAATGCCGTGAAATGCAGTAAGAAAAAAAAATATTAGTGTGAATTATTAAAAAATATATTGTTTTAACATGAATAATTATGTGAAACTCAATCAATTAATGAGAAAGTTTACGACAATGAATCATCTATTAAAAGTTAATAACGAAAATATAATTTAAAATTTGTTGAAAAATATGTAGTTTTAGAGCTAATTTTATTTCGAAATTACAAAACGCAACGTTGAAACATGTGTTGCCAACATCATTTCCATCAACAAAAAGTACACTGCAATTAATACCCAAGGCAGTAAAAAATATAAAAAAATATATATTCAATTCAAGGACAGTAAGATATTGTAACTTAGAAGTACATACACATATTTTGTTTCATATATAAAATATGTATATAAATTTATTTAAAAATTTTTATAGATATTTCAAATAAAAAAAATATATTTTAAAATATCTTTTATTTTTCACTTTAACAAAAAATTTTTAGTTATCTTTTTTACAAATTACACGTATTTTATAGTAGAGGCCAGATAAAGAACAAAATAAATATGCTCCGTTTCGACTTTGAAAATGTTTGAAACAAAAAAAAAGACAACTCCTTCCTTTAATATTCCTAACTCGTTGTGGCTTGTCATCATTTACTTCATTTATATTGCGAATTGACTTGACTCGAAATTTCATATCAATTTGTCATTTCCAATCTCTCAATGAGCGTATATGTATTCGATTTTTAAATCAAGCTAACAATTTTGTCGGATCGACTGGACTTGAAAATTACAAGTCAAGTAGGGTTTATATGAACTGAAAATCAATTTGAAGTTGGCTTCAAGTTGGTTATAAGCACACTAATTTTTTTTAACAATCTCATTTTAGTGAACGTATTTTCGTTGTCATATAAAAATTGAACTCACAAAAATAGTTGGGAACTCACAAAAATATAACTGTAATTTTACACGGGAGAAAAATTGGTGTTATCATTGAAAAAAAATTATCGATACAGCTGTTTAACATTCAAGAATACAGATGGCTATTTATTATTAGAAAACTTGAATTAAAATATCTGTTTTTTTATCTTTTGAATTGGAATTTTCCTATGTTTTGAACTGTTTCTTTATATGTTTATGATTTGAATTTGTTCAACGAATTAAACATATTAATGCATATTAATATGTTTAATTCGAATTAAAAATAATAACGTCGCCTCATTGCAAAATGGTACAATTGCAAAAAAAATATAGCTTCTGTCTTTATTCCTATCTTAACTTCCTATTTTTGCAGTTGCTGTCTGTAATATCTTATTGATTTTGACAATATCCTCCAATTTTTTTTTATTGCATGTTATTGTATTGTGTTTTATAAAGTGTTGAAGCTAACATTTTTGCAGTTATCAAATTTTGCAGTTTTGAAGTGCGACCCCATCGTGTTTAGGGCATAAAGGAAGTAGCATTTTAAAAAACCATTGAAGCCAAGTTCTTTTTACTATTCTCTTTCTTTGTGCCTTATAGCGCATTTTTTTATCTGTACTCCACTATTTTGTGAATTACTTTGATAATTCCACCCAGAACTTTTGTTATTCCCTCTTTTATGTGATCTAACTTTGCAAGTTGATGTTATGTCCGGTATTTGATAGATGACTAGTTGCGAAGACTGCTATACTGTTTAGTCTTTAAGAGTGAACAAGGTGATGCTAAGCAAAAATAGACAGAACATATAAATCTAATATTAAAATGAAAGTTCCATATATGTATATACATATATGCTGAAGTGTTTCCACAATTGTCTTTACATTACAATGGATTCAGTTTTCCGTTATTACATCTCATCAAATATAATATACCCTACGGAAACTTACTCTGTAATAGAATCTCGATTATTATTCATTAAAATATCGATCAAAATTAAATAAGATATTCTAGTTATTAATTATATGTTGAGCAATCCTTGAGTTTTGAAAAGTATCAGCAAAAGAAGGTTTTATATAATTGCATTTAAGATTGCTAACAATTTCGTAAAAAATAATTTTATTTTAAACAGAATGTTGAATATGAATACTTACAATTATAATTACCTATTATTTATAAGTCATATTAATATTAATCAAAAATAAATGGTTTTTGGTATTTTAATTAAAACTTAATTTTTTTTATGTTTTTTTAATTTAGTTTTTGTTTCTCTTAATCAATGCACTCAAATTTTATCAAATTTAAAAATTTTGCAAATTTATTTAGTTTTTAAGATGCAATTTTGGTATTTTGTTTATTAAAACTTTCTTCAATTTATATAATATTTAAGTTAATTTTTATCTTTTTTCTACCACAATTTTTTTGAATCATACAAGATCAAGAATGTTTTTTTTTCAATGAATGTACATCTAATTAAATATATATGTATATGTATATCCATATTTTTTTTATATTTGTATTTTTAAATAAAAAAGTTGTAGTCCTAGCAAAAACAAAATTTTGTTGTGGTACTATGGCCTATGTTTCCCAAAAATTTGGTAGTCTTCTTTTTTAACCTAAAACGCACCTGGATGGTCATAAACTCCCAAAATTTGTCTAACCTACTAACCATTAGCTTTGCTCTATCGTATTTATGTGCCTACATTCCGTGAAGGTAGGCACGGAGCTGCTGTCGCAGCCTTTCCTTTTGTTCGTTTCAATCTTTTTGTGCAAGTTTTCTCCCATATAAGACGAGAGGCTTTTTTGCTGTTCAAAACGCGCCCCTCTTTTATGGTACAGTTTCTCATTTCCTTATTTACTTGGGGTATACCCCTTTGAATATCACTATTGCAAACATACCAGCGAGCACCCAGCAGATCACGAAGGACCTTGTTCTGGAAAGTTTTTTGTGTTAAAATTGTGTTTGCTTGATAGAACCCCATAGTTGCATACGCCCATATAGGCTTTATCATTTGATGATATATCAACACCTTATTGTATGTTGCCAATCTAAACCTAAGTCAAAATAGTTTTCTCTATATTTGTTTTCTAATTGTATTCTTTTGTTCTTTACATGTTCTTTCCATCTCAGCTTGGCATTCAAAGTAATACCTAGGTATTTCACTGTGTTTTAGATTTATAGTATAACACCATTCAAATTCAATTGTGACGGGTTTACTAAATTTTTGTTTATGAAATTTACATGTACGTAAATCTTTCATTTAGCTTTATTTTCCATATATTTTTTCCATTTAATTATATTGTTACTTGCTTCCTGTAATTTCTTGTCAGAAAATGCAGTCACAGTAATATTCTCTAAATCTAGCAAATCGCTTGTGTAAAACACATATAATATAGTTTAATATTATATTATGTTTGATTACGTACAGAAATATTGTCGGTCTTTTTCTATCGCCTTTTCCACAATATTTTTTACTCTGTGTACTTGGTGAATTGTTGCTTGCTTTGTTCTAAAACCGAACTGATGGTTTGGAATCAATTTATTATTCTTTATTATCGGTATCAGCCTTGTTAACAACAATTTTTTAAAAACTTTTGATGTCATTGGTAGCAACGAAATCGATCTACATGACTTTGCCTCATTTAAGGGTTTCCTCGGTTTTCCTATCATAATAACTTCGGCTACTTTCTAAACAATAGGAACATACCTCAGGTTCACTGGTTCATGTATCTTTTTTTTCAAAAATGTCTATCCTTTCTCGGCAATTTTGCTAATATCTGAGCAGTAATGAAAACAGAGCCTGGGGTCTTGTTTGGCAAATTTCGTTTTGTGTAAATAGAGCCATAGTACTTTCATCCACAACAACTGGATGCAAGCCTTCTCCCATATAAGACGAGAGGCTTTGATATTTACATGCTGTTCAAAACGCACCCCTCTTTTATGGTACAGTTTCTCGTTTCCTTATTTACTTGGGGTATACCCCTTTGAATATCACTATTGCAAACATACCAGCGAGCACCCAGCAGATCACGAAGGACCTTGTTCTGGAAAGTTTTTTGTGTTAAAATTGTGTTTGCTTGATAGAACCATATAGTTGCAAGCCATACGCCCATATAGGCTTTATCATTTGATGATATATCAACACCTTATTGTATGTTGCCAATCTAAACCTAAGTCAAAATAGTTTTCTCTATATTTGTTTTCTAATTGTATTCTTTTGTTCTTTACATGTTCTTTCCATCTCAGCTTGGCATTCAAAGTAATACCTAGGTATTTCACTGTGTTTTAGATTTATAGTATAACACCATTCAAATTCAATTGTGACGGGTTTACTAAATTTTTGTTTATGAAATTTACATGTACGTAAATCTTTCATTTAGCTTTATTTTCCATATATTTTTTCCATTTAATTATATTGTTACTTGCTTCCTGTAATTTCTTGTCAGAAAATGCAGTCACAGTAATATTCTCTAAATCTAGCAAATCGCTTGTGTAAAACACATATAATATAGTTTAATATTATATTATGTTTGATTACGTACAGAAATATTGTCGGTCTTTTTCTATCGCCTTTTCCACAATATTTTTTACTCTGTGTACTTGGTGAATTGTTGCTTGCTTTGTTCTAAAACCGAACTAATGGTTTGGAATCAATTTATTATTCTTTATTATCGGTATCAGCCTTGTTAACAACAATTTTTTAAAAACTTTTGATGTCATTGGTAGCAACGAAATCGATCTACATGACTTTGCCTCATTTAAGGGTTTCCTCGGTTTTCCTATCATAATAACTTCGGCTACTTTCTAAACAATAGGAACATACCTCAGGTTCACTGGTTCATGTATCTTTTTTTTCAAAAATGTCTATCCTTTCTCGGCAATTTTGCTAATATCTGAGCAGTAATGAAAACAGAGCCTGGGGTCTTGTTTGGCAAATTTCGTTCTGTGTAAATAGAGCCATAGTGCTTTCATCCACAACAAGTGGATGCAAGCCTTCTCCCATATAAGACGAGAGGCTTTGATATTTACATGCTGTTCAAAACGCACCCCTCTTTTATGGTACAGTTTCTCATTTCCTTATTTACTTGGGGTATACCCCTTTGAATATCACTATTGCAAACATACCAGCGAGCACCCAGCAGATCACGAAGGACCTTGTTCTGGAAAGTTTTTTGTGTTAAAATTGTGTTTGCTTGATAGAACCCCATAGTTGCAAGCCATACGCCCATATAGGCTTTATCATTTGATGATATATCAACACCTTATTGTATGTTGCCAATCTAAACCTAAGTCAAAATAGTTTTCTCTATATTTGTTTTCTTATTGTATTCTTTTCTTCTTTACATGTTCTTTCCATCTCAGCTTGGCATCCAAAGTAATACCAAGGTATTTCACTGTGTTTTAGATTTATAGTATAACACCATTCAAATTCAATTGTGACGGGTTTACTAAATTTTTGTTTATGAAATTTACATGTACGTAAATCTTTCATTTAGCTTTATTTTCCATATATTTTTTCCATTTAATTATATTGTTACTTGCTTCCTGTAATTTCTTGTCAGAAAATGCAGTCACAGTAATATTCTCTAAATCTGGCAAATCGCTTGTGTAAAACATATATAATATAGTTTAATATTATATTATGTTTGATTACGTACAGAAATATTGTCGGTCTTTTTCTATCGCCTTTTCCACAATATTTTTTACTCTGTGTACTTGGTGAATTGTTGCTTGCTTTGATCTAAAACCGAACTGATGGTTTGGAATCAATTTGTTATTCTTTATTATCGGCATCAGCCTTGTTAACAACAATTTTTTAAAAACTTTTGAAGTCATTGGTAGCAACGAAATCGGTCTACATGACTTTGCCTCATTTAAGGGTTTCCTCGGTTTTCCTATCATAATAACTTCGGCTACTTTCTAAACAATAGGAACATACCTCAGGTTCACTGGTTCATTTATCTTTTTTTTTTTCAAAAATGTCTATCCTTTCTCGGCAATTTTGCTAATATCTGAGCAGTAATGAAAACAAAGCCTGGGGTCTTGTTTGGCAAATTTCGTTCTGTGTAAATAGAGCCATAGTGTTTTCATCCACAACAAGTGTTTACTCTTCTACTGAGTAAACACTAGAATTCAGTTCCCTTGGTTGAAAAAATTCCTTCCGTGTGATCAGAAAATAATTTAGCTTTATCCTTATTGTTTTTTGCTAATGATACATCTGCTTTTTTCAGTGAGGGATACGCTTAATCGGTTTCTAAATCCTCTTCCTTATTTCCACAACGAATAATTCGTTTTTCTAGAGCCATTAAGGCCTTAATCCTCGTAAATTTTCTATTTTTCTTTTGAGTGTTTGAGAAAATCTACTCACAATCGATTTATCGTCTGGGTGACGCGATTCTTGCCATTACGTCAAGCCCTTCTCTTTTCTGTTTTTAAATCAGTTCTTGATTTGTTTCAGGGAATCTTAAACTTTTTCAGACGAACTTCTGTATCAACTTGATAAAACCCTACACTTTAGAGTCTAGTTGATCTGCAGCTCAGCATTAAGATTTATATTTCCAATAATATCATATTTGAAGCTTCCATTAGAACTTCCATTAGAATGACAAGAACATCTCAATTCTCGAATAGCTTTCCGCACGCTTTGCACCATGCCACATATTTTTTGCGTTTTATTATTATCGATTCCTTTAGTTTTCACGTCTTTCTTAGGTCTTTTATCTATATAATCTTCTGCAATTTGGGAAGCTATTTGTGAGTATGTAAAATCATTTTTTACCCTATTTGATGTTAAACCATTAATCGTTTTTGGGTCCCTTCATGATTACCCAGGATCCGTTTAGGTCGATTCCATTTCATTCTCCCCTTTGGTAATTCATGAGGAACTAAACAGCCTCAGTAACTAGCAGGGTGCACCTTGCTACAGTTTGCGCACCTGGCCTGAAAATTATCTTTCTTTTTACATTCTGCTGTCATATGATTACCAGCACATTTAGCATATTTAACCCCTCTTTGGCAAAATCTTAAACTCTGGCATCTGTTGCACTGCGGGAATCTTAAACATTGCAAGTTTACTTTACGATTTTCTTTAAAGTGCGTTTTAATATGAAAAATGTAATAAATTAAAAAGCGGACGGTCCTAATTATTATTGACTTTTGAGATATTGGAAATATACCTCTGGAGTATATTAGAATATATATAAATAAGGTAATATATAGATATATAAGCCTGACTATTCGTGCAGTGGTTATGGCACCGATTCTTTAACCGATAGGTCTTGGGTTTTAATCCCTGTCAGGTTTAAGTCCCTTGGATTTCGAAGCCAAAGATCAACTGTTGACGAAGTGTTTTTAGTAAAACACATATTATATTATATGTATAAACCTTTATATTATATTTATAGACTTCAAACAAGCTTTCGACTGTTTAAATAGCAAAATTATTCCAGAAGCTCTTCGACGTATGGATGTAACAAAAAAACTTGCAGACATGGTTGAGATGACACTGAAGAGTTCCATAGAGGAAGTACAAATTCGAGAAACACTTACGAAAGAAAAACAAATAACGAGCGGCGTGCGACAAGGAGATGCACTATCCCCGACAATTTTTAATATGTTGCATTATGCAATAGTTAAAATTAATAATGTTGGAAATATCTTTAAAAAATCGTATCAAATAGTAGCCTATGCGGACGATATCGCTGTGATTGCTAGGAATTATAGTGCAATGGTCAACATCGTAAGCGACATAAAGAACGAAACGTCGAAAATTGGCCTCACCATCAACGCTGAAAAAACGAAGTATCTCAAACCATCTAGAAATGAAGGAAGAAGACAACCTCAAAACATCTCGATAGACATTGAAGGTGTGTTTCATTTCAAATACTTAGGCGTGCTTTTATCCAACGATAACAGTATGCAAAGCTGCATACAAAAAAGAATACTGGCTGCGAAAATACTTTGCACACAGGAAAATTATGAGTTCCAAACTCTTAACAAGAAGAACAAAGCTATATAAGAAACGGCTGTAATACCAGTGCTAACATACGGATGCGAAGTTTGGATTTTAAATAAGTCCGGCGAAAGTGCACTGAGGGTATTCGAGAAAGAAAGATTAAGACAGATATATTGGCTTGTAAGACTATAAAATGAAGAATACAGGGGAAGATACAATAATGAATTTACAATCTGAGTTAGAAAGATGCAGTGAAATACGTTAAGTCTTAAATGCTCAGTTCAACTGGTCATGTTGTAAGAATGCACGAAAACAGAGCCCAAAATCGAATATTCCTCAACAGACCGCTGGTAGCTAGAGTAAGAGGTAGACCGAGATTAAGATGGGAAGGCAACGTCAAACACAACACGACCAAAATGCAAGTAACCAGTTGGAAACAACGTGCCAAAAATCTGAAACAATGGAGGTCAATTGTACAGAAGACTAAAACCCACTCCGGGTTGTAAAGCTAGAAGAAGAATCAAGGATATAGTGTCACATTTTTTAGATATGACGTGTGAAAGCAAGCCAAAAGCATATTATAAGGAAAAACTAACTAACATACAGAGCCTACAACGGAGCTGAAGAGGAGGCATAGTCAATTATTGTATGATTGCGCCATATACTAACAAAAATTCAGACAATGTAGAGTACCCATACCTAGAAAATGGGTCCTCAACGAAAGAAACAAATTTTAGCAACATAAACATCAAATTACAGAAGCTGAAATAAAGAGCATATTTTCAGAAAGACCAACGAATCTAAAACTTCTCTTGAATTTTCTTGAAATTAGGTTTCGTAGATGGCAGGCTATATCAACGAAACGATTTTCATCACATCATAGACCTACAAAACACCATGCTAGTAAATATAGGGATAATCACGCTTTGCATGCTGCTACAACTTCAACAACGAATAGTAGCCCACCTTGCACTATTTTTCCCACATAGGCCCAACATATATTAAAATATTCTTAGGGTTGAAACAAGGCAAGAGATTGGAGGCTATTAAAAGTAGGGGACTGTTGCGTCACAAGTACATACGCACTACATCTCGCATGATCCGCCACCTCCCGCCGTAGCAAATTAAATTTCGACATCATTACGAGGATTTGTGCCAGATAGTAGTAGCCCTGTTCACACTTGTGGTATATCGGACGCGAACACACGATTGGTTCTACTGGCTACCGCGTGAGTTAAAATAGTATGCCCAGAAATCTGACGCTATCAAAGAACGAGGGCTCCAATCGATTTTGAATTTTAAAGCTCTTTTACCACCGAATCTATAATAGTACTAGACCATTTTTCCGAATGCGAAAATCGTTTCATCTAAATCGAATTACATAATAAGACCTCAACTTACTTTACGACGGAGAAAATAAATGTACTCATCGGAGTAGATATTTTTGACCAAATTATTTTGGAGGGATTATAAAGTGCAATGTCGATCAAATGGGGCTTAGTACGAAATGAATACTTTTCACATCCAGAATAATTTAAATGATAGCGTCCAAAAATTCTGGAAACTGGAAGAGCCAACGACATTTACAGAAGAAGAACCATTGTACATTTATCTGAAACAAAGTTTATTTCACTTAGACATTCGAGGCGCATTGCCAACACTAGACTTTTCGGTATGGAGAAACAATTTTCTAAAAATCAAGTACTAAACGACAACTTTATTTAATGTGTAGCCGAATATTTAGAAATGTTTAGTGGAGTCAACGAAACTGGGATATCAAAAAAAACAACAAATCATTTCGAATTATTTGTCACATCGCGGCGTCATAAAAGAAAATAGTTGAACAAAAATATTGCGAGTAGTTTTTAATGCACCGTGACCTACTTGAAATGGTTCATCATTAAAAAGCCAAATCATACGATGTGTCCACTTTTTTCTTGCATTTCAAAAAAATCGTACAATGTACGGCAGATCTACAGAACGAGTCTTGTTCAGTTATAAGCTGTACGTACAAATAGATGATTTTGTCGGTCAACATCTGTAAATGAAAAAGAATTATAGAAATTTTGTGATCCATCAATAAAGGCGTACACAGTGACGGTCTACCTAGCAGTTATAGATGAGAATAAAAACAGGAACACTAGCATGTTGACTGCAAAATCAAAAGCTGATCGGAGCTGTGCTATTGCAAAACTTATAAAATATGTTCAGCAGGTACTAAAAACGCCAAATTTATCAAGGATATAGTCTCGAACTTATTCGGAGATTGTTTTGACTTGGGTACCAACTCATTCGAGCAAATGGACATGAAATCCGACTGATCCGAGTTTTATCAAAATTTTTATCGCCAATTGACTAAAACGAATACTAATTATAATACATTCATTTCGGTGTCAGAAATAGACGCTACTATAGAGATGACGTAGTCAACACAAGTAGTTAAACACAATCATTTTTCACTAGAAGAATCGCAATTACAAAAAAGGAAGCTTATTTAAAACGAATGGTCATTTAACAAATCTTAATCCTTTTTTGTATAAAAACGGGATATCGAGAATAGGTACCAGATTGCGTCATGCAAATTTGAATTTTGATAAATAATTTCCAATTATATTGTCCGATAAAAATTTATCACGAGACTTTACATGATGGCGCTTATTTTATGCTTATCGTAATAATTAAAAAATTTTGGATTATTGGTGGTGATGAAATTCGACAGCAAATAAATAAATGAATCACGTGCTATGGAAGAGTTGAATACGAAATATGAAAATCGATTCGCGAGAATCGAAATCCATATGTGGATTTCGATTTATAGAGAATCTCACTATGTAATTTAATTTTCGTGAAACGATTTTCGTATTATGAAAAGTAAGAAAAGTATTTAATTTATATAGTAATTTTTGTAGAAAATTACTATACAAAATAATTGACACTACCTTATCTTTGCGAATTCGAAAATCGAATTACATAGTAAAGCCCAAGAGCTTTTTCGTTTTTTTGCACTTTATTCTTTTTTTCCTTTTTGCCTTCCATTCATTGAATATTTTTGAGCTTCAGGTCCAATAAATTTGGTTTTATTTTATAAAATATAATTTACATAACTAAATTCACTTTTCACAATGTAAATGAAATAAAACTGAGCTATGATAGTTTGCAGCAATAACTGCAGTCAGCTATTATTGCAGTAGAGTAAGAAAAAAAACTAAAAGTGAATGAAATGGGGAATGTAAGTCGAAAATAGAATATAATAGAAAAGAAGAACGTAAAATCTTACAGCAATTTGTATTGTGTTGCGATGTATGTACATAAATTGTATACTGCATTACAGGTTCGTTTAACCGTACCATATGTCGTATGTAATAGAAAAGAAGAAAACGTTAACAACCGACAAGTGGGACTGGCCAGGAACAACTTCACCGCTTGCAAAATAAGTAATTCCAGAAAATAAAAAAGGGAAGAAACCATTCATAATTAAAGCTTACTACAAAGAATATCGTCATAAATATGTATGTCTACTGTACACCTATGTATGTATTTAAATGTAATGTAATACACCTGTGTATGCATTTTATACCTATGTATGTATGTAATACACCTATGTATGTATTATAATATTATGAAATTTCGAATTAATATGTTCACCCGCAGTTTTAAAGAAAAAGGTATACATTCATAATTATGTATATTTGTGCTTAAAATTTTATTTCTAATTTTTTGAACGAAAAATTTTAAAATGTTCAATTCATATGTACATATGACATATTCATGTACATATATATATGTATGTATTTGAATAAAAATATTATTTTATTTATGCCTAAACCTTATTTCTGTATGTTTACCCCCATGATATAATAATTATGTGTTTAAAATTTATTTTTATGTCAAACCACAGTTTTAAATATTATTCAATTCATAAAGAAAGCTTAAAAAAAATATACATACATATTTATGTACTTAAAATTTTTGCGAATTTTTCCAAACTGTAATAACAATATTTTTTTGGAAAATTTCTTTAGACTTTTAAAATAATATTTACCTGCTATATATTTAAAAAACTAAAACAAAAAAATTTAACAAAATAAAAAAAAAAAAAAAGAACAACATCCAGGTAAGCATCGATCAAATAACCTTCTGGCTATCAGACTACCACGCTACCTGCTAGGCTACGCAGTACCTTGAATTTCCCTTTATAATTCTATATTTTATTCATATTTCGTATAACTCTTCAAAAACCATCCTATTTTACATTATTATATATATATATATATACTTCTCAGGTGTTATAAAGTACGGGTACTTCTAGAAGGGCTAGAGAGATGGGACAAAAGGCGTTAGATAGGGTTTTGCCTCTAGGGTCCCAAAAAAAGCAAGACAGAAATACAGCCGCCCTCTCCCTTCACCCCCTCCCAAGACGCTTTATGACCGTTTTTTACATAATGGTACTACATCCTGTAGGGGTTATTTTTGTTTACTTTTGGAGGTATAAATATTATATGTAAATTCATATATTTGGAAGTGTGAATTATAACAAAAAGTGATCACTTTCTTAAGAAAATTGTAAAGTTTTAATAAAATCTACATTGTTTTATAATAAGTATGTGCGTACGCATTTAGTTATATATTCTTTTCGCGACCTGCTGCAAAATGTATTAGTAAGCAAAACATAAGTGTATATTAAACTTCTTGACAATATATTTTTAGGACAAAATTTTATAAGAAAATGTTATTCTACTGCATTCAACTTTTTACAAATAGGGTATTTTCAAAAAAAAAATATTTGGAACGGAAACCCGCTAATATTGATTTGTAAGGGTGAAAATTTTTTAATGTCATTTAAAAAAAATCTGATGTGGTCAGCACATAACCGACCGCATTGTGTATTGTCTAGTTAAATGAAAGTGTTACAGAATATTATAAAAATGTCTGTTAAATACTTCTTTCCAATTTTTGGGACATTAGTAAGCTTATAGTTAACATACTTAGAAAAATATAAATTTGGCTCTTAGTAGAGTTTCGTTTTGTGCTACCCGAATTCCCTGAAATGCTCGCCAGTTAGTTTCGGTAACAACCAGAACTCAAATATCAAATTTCAAGAAATTCCATCAATTTGTTCTGTGGATATGGTGAAAAATGTAAAATCGGCCCGCAAATCAGTTCTCAAGCCCTGATCTCTCCAAAAAAGTTATATGTTCATTGCTTTAATACGAGGAGTTCATATATTAAATTTCAATGAAATCGGTTGATTATTTCTCTTTATATACACAAAAATGTATATTTGGCCCGTAGTAAACGCCCAGTTGCTGATGCCTGATTTCTTCCAAAAGTTAGGAATTTTTGCGTATGATCGAGCAAAGCTTATATATGAAATTTCAAGTAAATCGGTTGAATACTTCCTTCAAAATGGGGAAAAATGTAAAATCGGCCCGCAAATCCGTTTTCGAGCCCTGATTTTTCCAAAAAATTTATATGTTCATTGTTTTAATACGAGGAGTTCATATATCAAATTTCAATGAAATCGGTTGATTATTTCTCTTTATATACACAAAAATGTATATTTGGCTCGTAGTAAACGTCTAGTTGCCGATGCCTGATTTCTTCCAAAACATACGAATTTTTGCGGACGGTCGAGCTGAGCTTATATATAAAATTTCAAGTAAATCGGTTGAATATTTTCTTCAAAATTTTCAAAAATGTAAAACAGGCCCGCTAAAAAGTGCAGTTCCCGAGGCCTGATATTTACCAAAAGTTGATCGATCCGTGCCATGGTGGAAACAAACTTACATATAAAATTTCATCAAAATCGGTTCAGCCGAACTTGAGATACACGCGTGCACACACAGACCGACAGACCGACAGACCGACAGGTTGCTAAAAATAGTTTATTTACACTTCCCTACTATGGAGAAGTACGTTCCCACCGAAAACTCGATATGCAAAATTTGTTGTCATCACATAATCTACCTATTGTTTACACAATACGGTCGGTAAAAAACAAAATTATCAACAAAAAAAGGTTCATCTGGCAAATCGCATTTTTCAGGGTTCGAACCTGGGACTTTTTGCATAGAAATCGTATGCTATACGCATTACCCTATATAATATTGGTATTAACTGATTATACAGTCACGCGTTTTATTCGCATGTATTATAACATCCAAATACATACGTGCATGCATTTTAGTAACGAAATATTTTATGCGTATACAGTAATTGGTCGCTTGAACTGCTTATTGCCAAAAATAATTTACAATTTTATGCAACATAACTCAAAGTGAGGATCTAAAATAAGTTACTCAAAAGATATTCGACTTCAAAGGAGCTAATTATTTGTTTAATTATGTACCTTTTTGTAATTTTTTTTAAGAACTTTTCTTATTTTAAGTTTTATCTTACTATTTATTAGAAAAAAAAACGTATCTATGTGCATATTACGGGTGTTTTTTTGAAGAGAAAAAAGGAATGGAACACAATTTCAAAACTACAGATGTAATACTTGCAAGGCTTGCAATGCAAGCACACACGACTAGTTCATTATAAAGATCATTAGTTTATTAAATTTGATTTCTAATTAATTAGTTTTTATTTTCTAATAATAATTAGTCATTTTGAGATTCTAATTTTGAATTCGAAGGACAGTCCGAAATAAAAAGAAATCTTTTCAAATCTTCCAACTTGCAACTCTAATTTAAACGAGAAAAAATAAACTGACCGTCTCAACTCTGTGATATCCGTACGAATTTGTTATCCTATATGTGCGAATATATATGTCATAGCTGGCTATGGGACAGACTATGAACTTTAGTTGCCATATTAATTTACGTAAAATTTCACTACTGTGTTTTCAATATTTCCAAAGATATGGCCAAACTACTATTGAAGTTAATTGGCAGCTACTAGAAAGAGCCAAGCAATTTCAACGACTTTTACCAAACACATTGGCCCTACTAATATATTCACTTGTGCTAAATTTCAATACCAAAACTTTCATAGTTTCTAAGATATAGTCAAATAAATTTTGAAGTTGTATGGCAGCTACGAGAAGGAGCCAAACAATTTCAACTACTTTTATCAAACACATTGGCCGTACTAATATATTCACTTGTGCCATATTTCAATACCAAAGCTTTTATAGTTTCTAAAATATAGTCAAATAAATTGTGAAGTTGTATGGAAGCTACCCGAACCAGTACCCGGATCATGTCCAATTTAAATAGGGTTCTGGCATTTACTATAACAAATAATTTGTGAAAATTTGGTGAACTTAGCTCAATTAGTTTTTGAGTTATCCTTGGGACGGGCGGACAGACAAAGCTAAATCGACTCAGAATTTGACGCAGATCAAAAGCATGCACTTGAGTCTATATCTAAGATCATCATTTCTTAGCGTTACAAACGGTAAGGCAAATTTAATATACCCTTTGAACATACATACGTTCGTACGGGTATAAAAAGAACATTTAATTTGATTATTATTCTAGTGCAACGCGGGTACCGCAAGGTACACATAGACTAGTAAGCCCTTTTGTGATACCGTTATTATTATTAAAATTTTACACTTTTAATTTCTTCATTCTATTTAAATTTAATCAAAATTTACTTAAATAAAAATCGGTTTTGATTTTATTATTGTAAGTAATTAAATTTGAAACTTTGAAATAGATTTGTTTTTTTTATATTTTTTTTTATCGTATAAAATTTTATTTAAAATTGTATGAAGAAATATTTAAATATACATAATTCTTAGAAGTCTTGAAATCATAAAAATACTATAACTTCTAAAAACTAAATCTGTAATAATGATATATGTATTTGTATCTGTGCTAAAAGGGTGTTTTTCTTTTGTTTTCATGTAGGTATGATAGAACGTGATAGAATAGACTAAGTGATAATCGATAATTAAGTGCAAAAGTGAGATTTGATAATTTTTTTTGTTGATGTAAATTTTATAATGATGCTTGGTGATAATATAAGTATCAGAACGCTGAATTTTGAACTGTATTGTTGAACATTAGATTTTAAGCACAGTTTTAGTTTTTTAATATGAATTATTTTGACGTTGTTGGACTCTTTCCAAATGCCTAAACAAACGTTGCGTATTTTTGACATTCTTGGACACCAAACTTTATAAGATTTACTGTATTGATGCATTACTCGTATCGTACATATCCTTTAAATCTTATTTTGTTTTAGGCCCTAATAGCCCTAATAGTGATGATTTACTTTAATATGTAGTGTCGGAGAAGTCATAGCAGTCATATTATTCCCCATTTCAATAATTTTTACCTTTTCAATTGTTCTTTTATCATGGCTAATTGATCATTTGTAGCTCCTGTTAGCTGTTTTACGATTTCTTGTACTTGCTCTACTTTTTTTATATAATTTTTCTTATATTATACTATTTTGACTGTATAAAGTTTTTGTCTTTTGGCTTTTGTTTATGTTTTGGTTACTTAAACTACTTCTACCTGCATAAAATTTCCATAAATCTGATCTTTGTATGCTTTTACCAAAATAATTAACGATTCCTTTGTAGTTTCACTTATAAAATTGACGTTCATATTTTGTTAAACAAGACACCTCGTATTTCTCCTGTTTGGATACAAGCTTTGAGTATCGCTTATATCCTACTAAGGGTACGTGAGTATCAAAAGTTTAGTTGGTTGCTTCAATGAAATTTTTCTGTGTTTCTAGGATTATAGTTAACTATTTTTCAGTAATATAAAAAAAATTATATTTTTTAGAAGAACTAGAACTCTAATTTATTATATACATATATGTTATAATCACTTTCAATTGCAAAATTAATCTGTTTAATCAGTCTTAACAATATATGTATGTATATGCAAGTTAAAGAAATGTTCTTGTTATTATTGTGAAAAAAACAAATTTTTCGCTTAACGCTTTTTTATTTTATTTTAATGCAAATGCATAACTACAATTAAGTTTACAATTATCAACTTTACAGTTATAAACTCTAATAACGACTTGCAGCATTATGTTCTTAGTTGATAATATTTGCAATATAAACATGCAAAATAAGCATTTTTGCTTTCTGCAACTTATGGGACGATTACTGTGAGAAAATATTTTAAAATGAAAGAGATTCAACGCTAAGAAGACTTCGCCTTCATAAATCAGAAGTCAAAGTCTTCTTTAGCCTTTTAATTTACAAAATTTTATGACTGGATACAATTTAGCAAACAATAATCCTTTAAGAAATTTAATTTTAATCCTTACATAAAAATTAATTTAAATTAAACTTTGGTAAAAATATTATGATAATACTCGCTGATTGACTACTCGTTTCCTTCTTATAAGGTTGAAAATTGTAGTACCTTTTTACCTCCAAATTTTGCCATCATCGTACCTTTTTTTGTTAATTTACCTTTTATTAAAAACATCACAATCTGCGGTGTTTTCTTTTATTGAACACCTTAATTCATAATTAATTTTTCTACAATAACAATTAGTGCGTTGACCTATTTACATACTTTACATGATCATTTATTTAATATTATATATTTTTACATTTTAACAACAACACAATCATTATTATGTATTAATACATGATTATTTTTTCCAAAATCCCAATTTGTGCTATTCACAATAGATTTTTGATCTGTAGATGGAGTCTACATGTAATAATTTTGCGTTGACATAGTGACCCAATTATTTTGAAAATTAAAAAACTTAAATAAACTTTTCAAAAGAGATGGATAAATTTGGTAAGTATCATATTTTATTTATAAATTCTAATGCCATCGTTATTCATTACATCATTCTTTTTGCAGGAAATCAAAGATGACCAATTAAATTATGTATTGACGCAGAGATGGTTTGCTGAGCTGAAAGTGGATACCAAATTTCATCGCAAGTAAGTTGATTTATAATTCAGTTTTTGCATTGTATTTGTACTCATGCGTATTATTCATTTTTCAGGTTAATTTTGCATTATAGTATAATGTATGTAAATATGAATGGAGATTCAAGGACCGAACATGCTTTTATTATTTTTCATATATGTATCCCAAATTTTTAGTTCTGTAAAGGTACATATATTTCATTGTGTTTTTTTTTTATCTCTTTTTAGGTGCAGATGAAGCCGAAACACAATATATTTGGCAGTATAGTCAACTCCAAGAATAAACCTTTCTTTAAGGAGATTTGGGAGATCTTTGAACGAACCACTCTTTATAACACGTCCCGGAGGACAGTAAAGTACACCAACATCGAAATTATGTTTATAAGACTGTTCGTACAGAAACAAATTGGTTATCGTCTCTTTTTACTTTACTTATTTCATTATGTTTTATATTATTCCTTAAATAAATATTCATTAAGTAAATTTCTTTGTTCTTTGGTATGGTTATATGTTACGTTTGTATACTCTTTTACTCAATGTAGTTGTTTTTGGGGTTTTTGGAGTTTTGGGAGCAGTTTTTGGTTTTATTTTTATTTGTTTATGTTTTGTAAGATTTGTTTATTTTTCCTTATGTATTTTTGTTGATTTGTTTATTTTTCCTTATGTCATTTTTCTTTCTGTCCTCCGAATTTTCAGAGATTAACATGAAGAGGGGAAGTCATATCATAGTGATCTTGTTTTCTTTATTCTGCTTTCTAATTTTATCAATGACTTCAAGAACTTTAAAGCCTCTCTCTTTTAGCCTATTTTTAATATCTTCAGGTTGGCACGAAGGATGCAAGCTCCTAGCCCTAGGGTCTGATCTTTCTTGTAGTGCATTTATCTGCACAGATTTTTCAATTTTGCTCACATTATTCTCATGACTTATTTCAGGTGACATATCTGTTCTTCGCTTTTTGCTTTTTCTCTTGAGAATCTAATTGGTTTCCGGAGCCAGATCCTCCTGATCTGTGCAGTATTTCACTTTGTTTGTTGTGACTTTTTCCGTATTTATTTCTTTTATTGTATTTAGGTTGCTCGATTCCAATTTTAGCTTATTATTTTCTTCTATGAGATACTGAATTTCACTTTTAATTCTTTACAAAGCGCTTCTAGCTCAATATAAAAGATAGTTGAGCTATTGATTTAAAGAAAAGTTTAAAGTTTCTTTTACGGTCGAATATGGTAACTTTTCTTGACTTAATGTTTTAATTATACTGTTAGTATCACTTCTATATAAAATTACGTTAGAGTTAGTTATACCTAATTTTTCCTATTGCATGGCATGATTTTTTTTGCGAAGATCTTCCTTCAACATTGTAAGTTTATATCCAATACTGGAAACGACTTCGTTGTTAATGTTTGTATTTTGATTTCACATCTGGATGTTATTGTTTATTACAGTCAAATTGCTTATTCTTCCGGTTATTATGTTATTTATGATAATTTGTTTATTGTTGTTCTCTAACATTTTGTTAGTTGTCTGTTTAATGGTAATCCAGTCCTCCTGATCCGGACTCCCGGCGATCCATTTCCAGGCGTTGTCTAGAAAATCTAGGTATTTTTTATTTTGTTGTGATTTAAAGCTTCCTATATAAGTGTCAATTTGGTCGAGTATGTAAGTAATATATAGGGCCCAGATAGTGTAAGTTTTATTTCATTTTCTACATTCTCGTAGTCGTTCAATTCTATAACATGTGTTATTTTGTAAGTCTCTGTCTTTATTTTTACTTGTTCAGCGATTATAAAAACTACTAGGAAATTTGTGAAATCCAGTATTTGAATTTCTAAGTTGGTTGCGTGAAAAAGTAAGATGCAATAAAGCTTTGTTTTAATGAAAATTAACATAATTTCGAGTTTTGCTCTTATGAATTATTTTTCCGGATTCTATGATTACTATTGTATTTTTATTTTCTTTGACTTTTTCTTTATTGTATCTAGAAGATAGTTTAGGTTATTTGTCCAGGTGTACATGTTTTCACCTGACCATTGGTGCAGTGGTTATGGCACCGGCCCTTTAACCGAAGGGTCAAACCCCAGTCAGGTCACAATAAAAATTATATTCAATATTATATAACTTAATATGCAATACTAATAAATATTATACAAGTAATTTTCAAATATTCATAATATTCGATACTAAAGTTTAAGAAAAATAAACAGTAAACTGAAATATTTTATAAAAATAAATAAAAAAAAAAAAAAATACGGTAGGCTAGTCATCTACCTAGCAAACTCTCTATGACTATAGAAACTAGGGCATGATAGATATCATGCACTAGCCCTATACTCCTCCTAGGAGTGAAAAAGGAAAATAAAAGAAAAAAAAAACATGTTTTTAACATCTATCTTTTTATTGCGAAATGTAATGTCTTTATTCGGTTTTTCTTTAATTTTGTCAATATTATTTAGTCGAACCTTTTGAATTCGGCGTGAGTAACATTGGGAGTTCTACTGAAAAATTATTCGACCGGTTTTTCCTCTATTGTAGAATGAAATGAATGATTATATTAATTTAGTGCGCTTTCGAGTAATTCTTCAAAGTTACGTGAGATCCGCTTAGCTTTCAGTCATCTCATAACTTGGTTAATGTAGAGTGGAAACGTTCAACTTGTCCGTTTGAGCTTTTGTTAGGAAGTGTTGGGAATATATTGATTTTTAATTCGGCGATCATCACAGACGTTAGAGAGACCGACTTAAGAGCTCTCTCATTATCTATCACTGTATCTTCTGGTATGCTGAAAAAGAAAAATTCCATTACAGGTCTTACAATATCTTCGGTTGCTCGCAAATTAATCTAGAGCCGTCAAAACTAGTTTTTCTTCAGTCGTGTAGGAATTTCACACTTTGTTATTATTTTTATATTTTTGATATTTTTGTTATTTTTGTGGAAAGGAAGAATTTTGAAAGATTTGAAGTTTATTTTCTTAAACATTGCAATGAGTTCTGCAATGCATGCACCATATTAATTCGTTTTGTCGCGTTTCGTTTTGTATATCATCTAAAATATTTCGGGTAAATACAATTTTGTAGTTAGAAAACTAACCTGACCTTGACCAATAATACATTCCTCGCAGTAAGTATGCCGTTTGTTTGGTATCTGAAGTTTCTCTTTAAGATGTTTATAATGTCTTTGGATATTCGAATATAGCATTTATTGGACTAAATTGTGTACTAAACTTTCGCCGGTATGTTTTGTGAATGTTAGTGCGTTCCGTTCTGTTCGAATAGGTAGTGTGCCAAAGGCTGATCGTGCGTATAAATTTTGCACACTTCGTCGCGTAATCTTCCTCAGTTTTACTTAGTGTACTTTATATGAATGTGAGTGTACTTTACGAGTATAAATCAATCGGTTGTTAATTCGAATAGTTTCACGAAGTTTAGGTGTATTAACATGATATCTTGTGACATCAAAGTAGTTTTGAATTTACCAAATGTCTGAAGCTCATTCCGGTCCAGGGGGATTCGTTTAGTTTTTAAATCGTTTTTGGACACACGTCCTTCCTCTCCACGAAAAAGGATATCAGGGGTTTTCATGTATTATTCTTATCCATTATCTGTAATTAGTAATATTAATCGTCTATAGTACACTGACGTACCTAAAAACCATTCCAGATCTTTGAGATTTTTAAACGAGGGAAGCTGACAATTGCTTCAATTTTTTAAGGTTTGGTTTATCTAAGGGTACAATTTCGAATATTGAATATTTGTAGTTGCAACATGCGATGACAATTGAATGATAAACGTCAGTATTAGAGAGTTTAATTGAAAAACTTCTTGTTGCTTGGTTTGAAGTTAAATAATTTATTTATTAAAAATCTGACCTATTTATGCAAAAATTATGCTACTTAAAATTAATTATTTCCCACAGAAATAGACTAGTACTCGTAAGCAATTTTATGCATTTATAAAATTCATAATTTTTCCATGTTAACTTCACATACGTATCATATAGGTTTCAATTTTACTAAGTAAAATTAACAAACAAAATATATGTAATTTGACTCCTACTAAAATATTGTGAGAAAGTTATGTACGGGAAAATATTTACATTAACTAAATATGTGATTCAAACGTTATAGTTAATTTACATTAACTATAATGTTTGAAAATACATGTGAGTTAATATTAAGTTTGACAAATTAGGAATTTTAGCAATTTTGGTAATTCAAATAAATGGGAAAATAATAATAAGAAATTTAGAATTCAGAATAATTGTTGTTATACAACATTCTCCCTTTCAAAGGCAAGCGAGAAGTCTTGAGCCTACATGGATGAACGATTACGAGCTCGGGATTTAGGCTGTGGAATTTGTTGTTTAGCTCTCCATTTTGTTGTAATGAACAATAATACAAGTGCTAGTATGATTATATAGATGATGGTGCTATTTACATAGTGCACCACATTGTGAACATCAACTATAGTTGTTCGTTTGTTTTCAAACAACGTTCACTCAAGGGACCAAAAAAAATTAACGTTATAACCGCATGCAAAAAAAAAATATGTATTACTTACTTTTCACTTTTTATCATTGTTTTATTTACCTTTCAATTCAAAATCAAATTGCAAATGAAATTTAAATGAAAATAGTAAGGCTTTGACAAAAAAAAAATTCCAAACAACAAAAATTTTACGTCAAAAACTATTTTAGACGGTAAATACGTTGCATGTGCATGAATTTACAGAAAGCTTTCCACTGTGTAAATTCCGGCATAGGTACTACAAGTTATATAAATATTCAACAAGTCTCAATGCTCAATTTTTTTTACCAAGTATTCCGATTTGTTGCCCTCGTTTCTGTTTTTTTTTTTTAATTCTATTGATCGTGTGAATTGTGATATTTCTTATTATATTTTTCTTGTTTTTAAGTAAAAAACAGTTTAAAATTTTGAAAAATTTCACAATATTATACAAATTCTTTGAAAAGCTCTTTGAAAACCATTTAAATTCTGTTGAACGAAAAAGAAAAAATAACAATTATTGTTCATATTCATATGTAAGTATGGTTTCAAATAACGTGTTAATGAGAAGGGATGTATGATTTTTCCATGTACATTTTGTATTTTTCAAAACGACGATTAGCTATTAAATTTCAAATCATTATTAACATTTCAAGTCAAGTAAGCGACTTGAGTGAAGCCGGATTATATAGACAATAATAAGCTTGAAGCAGCCATATAAACGGGGTACATACATATTACTACATCATATTGTGCATATAGCTTGAATAGGTATGTGCCGTATACCAAAGTATGAAATTTTAAATTTATAACTATGACTTTCATACATTCGAAGGTTTTTTTATGAAATGAAAAATAAAACATGAAAAAAAAATTTTGTTATCAAAATAAAAATAAAAAAATGTTTTCTTAACTTAATTTAATTTTATTTCAGTTCAATGTTTTTGATACACTCGTTTGTTTACAATATTTTGTTTTTTTCTTGCCTACACAACTCTTATTACCATCTATTTCTAAATAAAAATGGAATATTTTAAGAATTTGGAAGCAAAATGCAAACGAAAGCTAACGGAATGAAACGAGTCGAACTACTTATTTATAGATATACTTTGGTTTTAACCAGGAAGGTGACTAACCTGCCGTAGTTTTTTCTTTTCGTATTAAATATTTAAGTTTATTAATATTTACTTAATGTCTTTATATCTAACAAGTCCCAATGCTCAGAGAGAAACTTGAAAGCACGACCTTATTTTATATGGGTTTTTTTTAAATCGAAGTGGCTATTTTTTGAGAAGAAATATTAAAATAAATTCACACTTATTATAAAGCAAGTAAAATTTAGAAAATATATTTGAAAAATCAAAAAAATATATTAATATTTTCATTGATAATTATTTATTTATTTTTAAAAAAAGCGGAAAAACAACAAGCACAACCTTCGCCTTCAACGTTTTATATGTTACTGAAAGCATTTCATTATTTTTAAGTGAACAGCTTTTTTTTCTCATAGGTTAACTCAAGATATGGGACGTACCTGGGGTGTCAAGTTGAAAATATAATTAATGAAAGATAATTATTGAATATTGATATAAATACATAGTAAAGAAAAAATTTGAAGAGGGAATTAGAAAATAATATCTAAAATACAATCAAATATTATTTGTTAAATACAAATTTTATATAAACTTCAAAATTTTACTTCTATTTTTGTTTGAAAAAATATAAAAAACTTACTATCATTTATATCAATTACCTAAGAAAAAAAATATTTAAAATGTTTGGAAAAAACAATCATATATTTTTATGACCGGATTTGAATATTTTTTTATTTTTGAAATAAATGGTATTTTACCAAATAACTCAAAAATTCCGACTGTAAAATAACAGGTATTTTAAAATTTTTGTTCAGGTATTTTAAAATTCTTTCCGTTTAGAATTAAGACAGGCCATACAAACACATGCAGGGACATTTTATAAATAGATTGCTCTTGTTTACCTGCTAATAAAATATGAAAAAAGAGAACAGCAAAATTTTTGAAGCATTCAATATAACATGTTTTAAATAGTTTTAAAATGATTATTTAAAAAAAAATTTATTGGAAGTAGGTACATACATATTTATTTTTAATAACTTAAAAACTAACTGAAATTATTTGAAACAATTTTATAAGTAACATATAAATAACCGAAATGAGATAATTCAAATTGTTGAAATGTGTCAACCTATATTACTTTTAATAACATTTTTGTTAGCCGACACTACTCAACTTACCTTATTGGGAAATACAAAGTGTGCATAAAAAATCATACATCCTTCCTCATTAACATTTGAAACCATACTGAAATATTAATTTGAATTTTTTTTTCATTTTTTCTTTCCTCCTACCTTTCTTTCTTTTTCGTGCAATAGAATTTAAATGGGAAGCCTTTTAAAAAATGTGTATAATATCCTGAGATTTTTTAAAATATTAAACTCTTTTTTACTTAAAAAAAAAAAAATAATAAAAAATATCACATGATCAGTGCCATTTAAAGAAAAAACCAGGAACGAAGCCAAAAATTCGTAATATTTCGTAAAAAAAATTGAGTATTGGGACTTGTTAGATATAAAGACATTAATTTACTGTTTATTTTTCTTATTTTTTAATATCAGATATTATGAGTATATGAAAATTACTTGCAAAATTCTTATAAGTATTGTATGTATGTTAAGTTATAATATCAAATATAATTTTTGTAATTACCTGACCGGGTTTCAACCCCGTTCGAATTCTTTACACCATGGTATGAACCACGAAATTCTGTTAAAAGCTCAATAATGCTTCAATAAATGAATTTCCCACTAATTAGGTGCAGTATTTCAAGTCATATATCGGCGGTATTATGGAAAAATCACGGAACTGTTTTTTAGTTTTGAGTTACATATACAGAAATATTCAGAATTTTCTCAACTATCTTAATAAACTCTAACGTTAGTAAATTCGGAAAAACAACGCAAATTTTACACGTACATATCTGCAAATTGACATCAGTGTGTATATTTTCAAATACGTTTTTTTAGAAACACACAAAAAGCAGTTCCGCGACTCCCATAATATCGACGATATATCCAAACGAATTTGGACACTAGCTTAACATTCCAGCCCATTATCAACATTACATAAAAGCAATTCAACAAAAGGTAGTATCACAACATTAACAAAAAAGATAAAACACAATAAGAAAATCAAAATAGGTACTTGGAACGTGAAAAGTTTCTACCAAGAGGGAAAACTAAAAAACCTAGAAAAAGAAAAAGAACGTTTAAAAATTGATATCATCAGTATTAGTGAAACCCATTAGAAAGCTGTGGCGATTTTGATCAGTAAAGAATTGAAAAACGCTATATCCAGCATAATTTATCAATCTAAGAGAATCATGTTGCTTCAAATCAAGCTAGAAAAGAATTTTATGAATTTCATTTAAGTTTATGCTGCTATTTCAACTTATGAAAAAGCGGTAATAGAAGAATTTTATAAAGAAATCGAAGAAATACTGGATACACTGAAGAAAGAAGATACAACAATATTACTCGGAGATTTGAATGCCAAAGTAAGTAAAATAAAGGTGAACAATATCACAGGTGATTATGGATTGGGGCATCACAATAAAAGAGAAGAGAAGCTAATCAATTTCTGCATATACAAAAAATTTACTATTAAAAATACCATTTTTCAACACCAAAACGCAGATTATATACGTGGGTGTCTGCAAAGAGCTGCAAGGAAAGAATTATTAGAAATCAAATTGTAAAATTAAAGTTCAAGAATGCGATAAAAAATGCAAAAACATACACAGGGGCAAATATTCAATCAGACCACATTCCATTAGTGGCAACAATTAAAGTAAAACTAAAAAAACCTGGAAAGAAAAGCAGAACCAATAAAGGTGCCAATTTAAAACTCTTAGGGAATGAGCAGAACAAAGAAATTCAAAAAAGAAAAATTAATGAAAGAATGTCCGAAATTAAAAACGAATTAAAAAATTAAATAGATATAGGTAAGATATGGGAGTCGATCACAGTGTCATTAAAAGCTACTTGCGTAGTATTAAAAAAAAGTAAAAGTTATTGCCAAAAATGAATGGATGACCGAAGAAATTTTTGAGCTCATGAATCAACGTAGAAAGTAAAAGATAAAAATCAAAGCGCCTATAAGAGAGTCAACAATATAATAAAAGTAAAAATAAGAATAGCAAAGATTAAGTATTTCGAAGAAAAAAGTAAAACAATAGAAAACTTAGAAAAAAATCACAAAACTCATGAACTACACAAAAAAATTAAAGAGTTTACCGAGTCAGGCAAGAAAAACACACTAGGCAATTTGAAAGAAAGAAAGAAAATGACAAAACAATAGCATATCCTTAAGAATATAAGCCGTTCTTGAATAGCATATCCTCAAGAATATGAATCGAGTATATAACAGAGCTTTTTGAAGACATTAGACCGAGTGTTGAATTGCAACAGCTTTCCGGAGGTTATGCCACTCTAAAAGATGAAGTTTAAAGTGTCATCAAAAATTAAACTATGAAAAAATTAAGAAATAACTCAGCATCAGGTCCAGATAGCATACCTAACGAAGTATTAAAATTGTTAGATGACGACGCAATTTCAAGTCAACAAAATATGTGGGATTGGCAAAATACCAAACGAATTGGCTAAAATCGACTTTAATAGCAAATTAGATCATTAATAGCAAATTAGATCATCAAATAGGGGAGACAAAGTTTGGGTTTAGAAGCGGACTAGGTACAAGAGAAGCATTGTTTATGATGTACAATTTATGCCAGAGTTATCGATTCTTCTCGATTTCGAAAAAGCGTTTGACAAAATAAGACACAATCAACTGGAAAAGATATTAGAATAATAGAGCATCATGTTTAGAGTAATAGAGCATCATGTTTAGAATAATAGAGCATCATGTTAAGAATAATAGAGCAAATTGTTGGCATCAAACAGCGGAAATTAGAACAGCAGATGGTACAAGTGAGGCTATGGCTATAAAAAGAGGTGTCAGATAGGGCTGGTGTCTTTCGCCACTACTATTTAATATTTATGCCGAAAAAATATCCCAAGAAACTTTGGAGGACACAGAAGTAGGAATAAGAATAAATGGAAAACTCATCAACAACATCGGTTTGCAGACGACGCAGTGCTTTTGGCGGAAAATATAGAAGGCGCACAGTCTGTTAAATAAACTTGTAAGAAAATGCGAAAAATATGGTTTAAAAATAAATTGCAAAATGACGAAAATATTAACAGTTGAAAAAGGAGGAGAAAATACGAATTGTAACTTCAAAATAAATAACACGGATATCGAAGAAGTTAATAAAATTAAGTATTTAGAAGCAATAATTAATAAAAGTGCATCCACAACAGACGAAATTACATCAAGCCTAGTCCAAGCAAGAACGAAGTTTATAAACATGAGCAATATCTTCACTAAAAGTACAATAAACCTGAAAATAAAATTGAAATTGTTAAAATGTTATATGTATGTATATGGCCAACGCTATTATATGGCGCTGAGTTGTGGACGATTAACAAAAGAGAAGAAGCATAAACACATGCCTTCGAAATTTGATCTTATCGTAAAATTTTGAAGATAAGTTGGATCCAAAAAGTGAAATATGAATAGGTGTTAACAAGATTACAAAATCGAAAGGAGCTTTTGAACATCATCAAAACAAGAAAATTAGCATATCTTGGCCACATTATGCGCTCAGAAGAGTACCAGCTGCTGCAATTAGCAATGTAAAAAAAATTTTAGGCACGAAATGCAGAGGAAGAAAAAGACGTGGGCTGATAATCTAACCAATTGGCTGAGCGTCTAATTTAGTGAAATCTGCAGAGCTGGAAGGTCCAGAGAAGAAATAAAGATGTTGATGTCCAGCCTCGATAGTGGACAGGAAATATAAGAAGAAATATTATTTATAAAACATCAACCAAAATAATAAAGGGTCTGCTTATAAAATTCCTTAGTAATTAATATTCTGTCTGATATAAAATTGAAAAAAACTTTAAAAAGAGAAACAATGAAGTACATACATACATATGTATTTATTTCTCGCAAAAAGAAAACACAGTCTCATTTAAAAAAATCAACCAGACGGAAAAGTTGAAAGAACTTTATAAATAGGTGATGAACGTGAAATTTCAAAACTGTTTCAAACATAAACAAATATTTTTGATTATGCAAAATTTTGATTCTGTGTTATAAAAGTGTGAAGCTTAAAAAAATTCCATTTTGTGCATTTCATTTTATTAAAAAATTTAAAAAAAATATGTATATATTGTTGATGAAAAAAATTCTTGTGAAAAATAAAACCTCCGACATAACCACGAATATGTTCCACAACTGTAAGATTTTAAAAGCTTTTAATTTTTCTTTACAAAAGTTGGAAAAAATCTAAACATTGAGAAAATAAAAAGCCGTGACTTCAATCATGCGCTCACAACGTAAATTTTACAAAGTATCAAGTTCCAAAAAGTTTAGTAAAAGCTTTTGAACTTGATACTTTTGAACAGAACTTTAAATTGAAATTTTCAAATAAACGTCAAGGTTGTATTGATATGGTAAAAATTGTGTTGCAAAATGTACGAAAAGCTTTAGAAGTTTTTTCTACAATGTAAAGGTATTGAAAGCTCTGAGACGGTACTACAACCGTATTAATACCGTACTTAAATCTTTTTTGAAGCATTATTGAAGTCACGGAAAAACGACTTCAGCGAAAATTGCCACTTGGCAGTAGAATGAGGGAACCTCTTAGCGAATACAAATGTAAAACTCTAACTGAAGTATTGTGCTGTGGGATACGTAAATTCGTATACTTCAGTGCGAAAGTAAGGGTTTTTTGAACTCTAGAAGCTCTAAATCACATAGTCGACACGTTACCCACGATATTGAAATGAAATATGTATATATTTTAGTCCAAGAAAAAATATTTGTGTATATTTTTTTTACATAAAACCACGAGAAAATCTATGAAAATCTATGAATATCTAGACTACTTGACACTGTTCCCTAAAAGTCCTCAGGAAATGAAACTTATTATTTTAACTGACATTACCTTTTCCAAAAAGATACTATTTTGTTCGTGTAACATAAATATACGTTTTCTTCCTGTTGTGTTACTCTTTATTCTTAGTGCAACTTTTATTACTTCTCTGTATGGGCGGCTTGTTAAAGTAATCAAAATTTGCATATTTGAGAAAAATGAATTTCAAAGTTTTGGAGTTAATATAATTTTATACTTACAGCATTAGTTTATTATTTGTTGTTAGCGAAGTGAGAGAATTTTTAGCATTTTTAGCTTGACATAACTAAAATATTTCTGTCAGCCGTATTTCTTACTCAAAAAAGAAATGTTTTAAGTCCTTATTTCGATAAAAATATCTTACCCAGCATTTACACGTACAAGTTACTTGCAAGAAAGTTGCAATACATACAAAAATTTTACTAACACATTGAAATATTTCTACTTGCTTGTTTACTTGCAGTTCAACTTGCAAGAAAATTTTGCTGCCAGTAATTTGAGCAAGTAATTTGACATATTGAGAAATTCACAAAAAAAAATTTGTTTTGATTTTTTTTTTTTTTTAATTTAAAATTTTTGAATTTTGTTTTGAAAAAATTAAACTTAGCAAACTTATGGTTTCTAAAATTTATAAACAATTATATATATTGCTAGTTGTTTTCTTCTCAAAGACATTTTCAAAAATTAACTTGCTAAACGCCTACGTCATAATAGCAAGTAATTTGACATTTCGAAAAACTAATTGACAATTAATATTATACAAACTTGCATGCAAGTAACTTGTATGTGTAAATGCTGGGTTAGAAATCAAATTTTTTTAAGATATGTCTAGTTTTACGGTTTCTTCAATTTTTGTTTAAAAATCGATGCTATGAAATATCGGTTGAAACTCATCATCTCTATAAAAATATCAATTTCTCGTATCGATATATATGTATATCGGTATATCACTGTCCCTTGTCCACATGCCAAATAAATAGAAAATCTTTTATTTATGTATAATTTTGAAGTGGTACATATTTTATAGAGTAAACATGAAATTTTTCATAATAATATATATTTACTCCCAAATAACTGCTGTAGTATATAGTTGGGATAACGATGAATTAGAAATTTTTGATCTAGTAGAAGAAATCAATAGAAATTTTTATGATATGCTAGGATTGGAACAGGTATTTTAAAATACAATTTTTGCCATTAAATGTTCCATAAGGAAATTTTTAGGATGCAAGCGCACAACAAATTAAAAAAGCATTTCGTAATTTGTCTGTTATGTTACATCCAGACAAAAATAAGGCTTCAGACGCGAATATTCAATTCAGGAATATTGTAGCCATATACGAAGTACTAAAAGATTCTTCCAAAAGGGAAAAATATGACAAAGTATTGAAAGAAGGGTAATAAAATTTTTTAAAAAGTTATTTCATTTGAAATCTTACACAGGCCTTTTTAGTCTTCCAAACTGGAAATCTGCTTTATTCTATTATAGAAGAGTAAGAAAATTAGGTCTAGCAGAAGGTACCTTAATAGTTTTTATCGTATTTTCAATTGGCCAATATCTATATGCTTGGGCTTCTTTCTTGGAAAAAAAATATACAGCAGTAAGTTTGAATGAAATTATGGAAATTAAATTACTTTAATCCGTTCAGTATATCTTTTATGCTCGTGATCAAACTGTCATTTTAGGAACAAATTTTAGAATCAAAATTGAAAAAGGTCCCTAAAAAAAAGAAGAATGAAGTTATAGAAATCATGTTTGACGATATTTCATCTCCAAATATCTGTGTAAGTATTTTGTAAATACTTATATTTTTATACCTATAAAATACTGACATACATACATAGTTAATTCTGAATTAAAAAAGCTTAACTTGGATTGCCCTATTATGAACTTCGTTCGTAGCTCTGAAATTCGGAAAATTACAAATATATTGTCAATTATGAATTACAAAAATACTGCTCCGGATATTTGTAATGGAGTAATCAAAAATTACCCTCAAAAATCTGCGAAAAATAATCACACGTAACAAGCAATTTAAAGAGAATGATCGTATTATATTTCCAAGTTTTGAATTTCTTTATTTGAGTGTGAGTTATTCTAACACAGCTACCATTCATGGTTGTAAATTCATATTGTCAAAACAATTTTTTCTCCACTTTTGAAAACTATTCAAAAATTAAAAAAACGGGAAAACTTACAAAATGGGTATTTTAAAAAATATCTAATAGCAACAACAAAATAAAAACTTTAAAAACTTTATAAAGATTTTGCATGCAGTGTCTGGATTCTGGGATAATATTTTTTGAACAAAAATGAGTGAAAATTATAACATTCTCATTTTTGCAAGGTTTAAAGTTTTTTCAAGTTTTGTAAAGTGAAATTTAATGTTTTAAAAATTTAAAATCTTACAGCTGTCAAAACGTATGTTTTTCTTGGTTATATCAAAAGGTTTTATTTTTAGAAAAAAAATTTTTCATGAACATTAACTTTTTTTCAAAACTTTTTAATTAAAAATAAAATAAATAAAATGGATTTACAAATGGTTTTTTCTAAGTTTCACACTTATAATCCAAAATCAAAATTTTCGGCTTTTGGTATAACCAAAAAATATATGTAAAAAATATTTACGTCTATCACATATTTATAAAGTTTTTAAGGTTTTTCAAGTTTTCTGGTTTATTTTTTTTTTTAAATGAGAATTCTTTCTTTTGGCGAGAAATTTCGTGATTGTTTCTCTTTTTAAAGTTTTTTTCAAGTTTTATCTCAGCCAGATCTTATATAAATTTACACACTTTAGTTCGACTACAAATGAGCTCAGCTCAAAAACGATGAACCAATGAATTCAGTTTAATTCGTAGGATTCTAGGAGTGGAATTCATGATAGAGCTGACTGTATTGTTCAATTTCCAAAAAAAAGTCAAACACAATTATTTTTATAGGTAATCTAAGATTGTTAGAGAACATTTTGTTTTTTTTTTTCAAAGCTTTTTAATAAAACAATTAAATAAGAGTTTATTAAAATTCTAACAATAAAGAACTAAAAATTTAAACATCGAAATATGTATTGTTAGCTGTACTTACACTGCTTCTCAATATGTTTAAGCAAAAAGTTTTTTTTGTGTTTTTAGAATACACTGCCTTTTCAAATACCACTATTTATATGGAACGCTCCACGAAAAATTAAAAATGCATATAAAGAATATGCCGAATTCCGTCACCAGGAAATAAAACAGAAGAAAAGGTAATTAAATTCTCAATCAATGGTTTTAAACTTTGATGTTCTTAATAATAGGGAAGAAGAGGAAGCTAAAATAATTGATATGCAAAAGACACAGTTATATGAAGAAAAATTAAAGTTAAAAGAATTAAGAAAACGTAAAGTTATTGAAAGACCCCCTGAAAAAAGTGATGCCGACTTAGAAGGCTACTCACAGCTTAAGAAACGAGATTTAAATCTTGGTGACATTGTTAAACCAGTAAATGAAAAGGTAATTAACATTTTACAATTATTTATTTTTTTATACCATGTAAAAATTACATGCACACATTTGTATATGTACATATGTATATCTATTTGTGTTTATGCATGAACAAATTCTCAAGTAATTTGACTTTTTCACTGAAAATCAAGGTGCAAATCAGCGGAGGATTTTGGACAGATGACGATATTGCGCAATTAGTTAGTTTAGTGAAAAAATACTCTTCTGGGGTTCCGCGAAGATGGGAAACAATATCTGAAATAATGGGCCGTTCAATTTCCGAAATAACATTTATGTCCGCAAAATTGAAAGAAAACAGCTATAAATCTTCAATTAATTCAATTGATATGGCAACACCGAATATGGGGGAAATTCCGATAATACCACTCGAAGGCAAAAAAACTGGAAATGGAAATATATTTGTACCACAAAAAGATTGGTCACAAACTCAACAAAAAGCCTTAGAAGATGCAATTACTTTGTATAAAAATTATCCACAAACTGAAAAGTGGATCAGAATAGCGGAATACGTTCCCGATAAAACAAAAGATGAATGTCAGTCACGCTATAAATTTTTAGTACAATTAGTTAAAACTACAAAAAGTAGTAAAGACAATGATGGTAATAAATTAAAACAGAATAATGGTACACAAAGTGATAGCGCTGAAAATTCAGAAAATTCTGATCATCTACAGGGTAATGATTGTCTTGATAACACAAAGACTTTAATTGAAAAGAAATATGGTGGAAAAAAAAGAAACTTGCGGAAGCAAAGGAAAAAAATTGATGCTGAACTATACGAAGACAGTGACATCTCATGTTGAAATACATGTTTAAATTTTTGTAAAAAATATAAAGATTAAATAAGATCGAATTTCAATATTAAACTGCATTTAATGTTGTTAGTATGTTTTTTCCATTTTCATTAACCTAATCGTATATCGCACCTTGTCATCTTAAAAAAGAATTAATGATTAGTAAATATTATGTACATAAGAAGTATTTTTTTAAATAATTTTAGAAATAGTATCTTAAAAATTATATATACAGAAAAGTTCAGAATTTTCTAAACTGTCTACATTAAAAAACCTAATGTCCTTATATCTAACAAGTCCCAATGCTAAGAGAGAAACTTGAAAGCACGACCTTATTTTATATGTGTTTTCTTTAAATCGAAGTGGCTAGTTTTTGAGAAGAAATGTTAAAATAAATTCACACTTATTATAAAACAGGTAAATTTTCGAAAATATATTTAAAAAATCAAATATATTAATATTTTCATTCATAAATACCGTGACTTCAATCATGCGCTCATGAAGTAAATTTTACAAAGTATCAATAATGTCTTTATATCTAACAGGTCCCAATACTCAATTTTTTTTACGAAGTATTGCGAATTTTTGCTTTCGTTCCGTTTTTTTTCTTTAAATGCCACTGATCGTGCCATATTTCTTATTATTTTTTTTCTTCTTTTTACGTAAAAAAGAATTTAATATTTTAAAAATCTCAGAATATTATACACATTTTTTAAAAAGCTTCCCATTTAAATTCTATTGCACGAAAAAGAAAGAAAGGTAGGAGGAAAGAAAAAATGTAATGTCTTTATATCTAACAAGTCCCAATACTCATTTTTTTTTACGAAATATTACGAATTTTTGGCTTCGTTGCTGGTTTTTTCTTTAAATGCCACTGATCGTGTCATATTTTTTATTATTTTTTTCTTTTTTTTTTAACGTAAAAAAGAGTTTAATATTTTAAAAAATCTCAGGATATTATACACATTTTTTAAAAAGTTTCCCATTTAAATTCTATTGCACGAAAAAGAAAGAAAGGTAGGAGGAAAGAAAAAATGACAAAAAATTCGAATTTCATATTTAAGTATGGTTTCAAATGTTAATGAGGAAGGATGTATGATTTTTTATACATATTTTGTATTTCCCAATAAGGTAAGTTGAGTAGTGTCGGCTAACAAAAATGTCAGTAAAAGTAATATAGGTTGACACATTTGAACAATTTGAATTATCTCATTTCGGTTATTTATACATTACTTATAAAATTGTTTCAAATAATTTCAGTTAGTTTTTAATTTATTAAAAATAAATATGTATGTACCTACTTCCAATAAATTTTTTTTTAAATAATTATTTTAAAACTATTTCAAACATGTTATAGGAGTATTGAGTGCTTCAAAAATTTTGTTGTGCTCTTCTTTCATATTTTATTAGCAGCTAAACAAGAGCAATCTATTTATAAAATGGCCCTGCCTGTGTATGAATCTTAATAGTAAACGCAAACGGACAAAAATTTACATCAGTACCTACTACTTGTCATTTTATAATCGGAGTTTTTGAATCATTTGCTAAGATAATATTTATTTCAAAAATAAAAAGATATTTGAATCCGGTCATAAAAATATATTATTGTCTTTTCCAAAACCTTTTAAATATTTTTTTACTTAGGTAATATAATAAGTTTTAAAAATTTTTCTCAAAAAGAGGTAAAATTAAGAAGTGGATATAAAATGTGTATTTAAAAAATAATATTTGATTGTATTTTAGATATTATTTTCTAATTCCCTCTTCAAATTTTTTTTTACTATGTATTTATATCAATATTTAATAATTATCTTTCATTAATTATATTTTCAACTTGACACCCCAGGTACGTCCCATATCTTGAGTTAACCTATGAGAAAAAAAAGCTGTTCACTTAAAAATAATGAAATGCTTTCAGTAACATATAAAACGTTGAAGGCGAAGGTTGTGCTTGTTGTTTTTCCGCTTTTTTTAAAATTTTAAAATAATTATCACTGAAAATATTAATATATTTTTTTGATTTTTCAAATATATTTTCTAAATATTACCTGCTTTATAATAAGTGTTAATTTATTTTAATATTTCTTCTTAAAAAATAGCCACTTCGATTTAAAAAAACCCATATAAAATAAGGTGTGCTTTCAAGTTTCTCTCTGAGCATTGGGACTTGTTAGATATAAAGATATTAAAACAATGATAAAAAATTTCAAATTCACATTTCAGTATGGTTTCAAATGTTAATGAGGAAAGATGTAAGATTTTTAATGTACATTTTGTATTTCCTAATAAGTTAAGCTGAGTAGTGTCGGATAACAAAAATGTTATTAAAAGTAATATAGGTTGACACATTTCAACAATTTGAATTATCTCATTTCGGTTATTTATACGTTACTTATAAAATTGTTTCAAATTATTTCAGTTAGTTTTTAAGTTACGAAAAATAAATATGTATGTACCTACTTCCAATCAATTTTTTTTTTAAATAATTATTTTAAAACTATTTCAAACATGTTATATTGAGTGCTTCAAAAATTTTGTTGTGCTCTTCTTTCATATTTTATTAGCAGGTAAACAAGAGCAATCTATTTATAAAAAGCCCTGCCTGTTTATGAATCTTAATAGTAAACGCAAACAGACAAAAACTTAGGGATATCAGTACCTACTACCTGTCATTTTACAATCGGAGCTTTTGAGTTATTTGATACTATTTATTTCAAAAATAAAAAAGATATTCGAATCCGGTCATAAAAGTATATTATTGTCAAAGAAATTTGAGATCATTCAAAAGTCTACGTTGTATGTACGTTCGTAAAGCTGGATTCACTGGTTCGTCGCTATCGCGATGAATTGATGTATTTTTTATGAAAATTTGATTTTTTGACATTCCCTTTATTTTTAGTACAACTTTTTTCTCTCTCAAAAAGTTGAATCAACTTCAACTTAAGTGCAGAGGTTTTTTAAAACGTGAAATTTGTGTATATTGAACTATTGCGAACGATCTGCTTTTTTCAGATGAACGAATGAACAATCAAGAGAAAACAAGTTCGACTACAAATGAGCTCAGCTCAAAAACGATGAACCAATGAATTCAGTTTAATTCGTAGGATTCTACGAGTGCAATTCATGATAGAGCTGACTATATTGTTAAATTTCCAAAAAAAATCAAACACAATTATTTTTATAGGTAATCTAAGATTGTTAGAGAACATTTTGTTTTTTTTTTTCAAAGCTTTTTAATAAAACAATTAAATAAGAGTTTATTAAAATTCTAACAATAAAGAACTAAAAATTTAAACATTGAAATATGTATTGTTAGCTGTACTTACACTGCTTCTCAATATGTTTAAGCAAAAAGTTTTTTTTTGTGTTTTTAGAATACACTGCCTTTTCAAATACCACTATTTATATGGAACGCTCCACGAAAAATTAAAAATGCATATAAAGAATATGCCGAATTCCGTCACCAGGAAATAAAACAGAAGAAAAGGTAATTAAATTCTCAATCAATGGTTTTAAACTTTGATGTTCTTAATAATAGGGAAGAAGAGGAAGCTAAAATAATTGATATCGATGGCAACCAAGTGACACCACGTAAATCGAAAAAATCACTTTTTTTTTTTTTTGAGTATTTAGATAAAAAATTACCTATTACATAGTTCTACTTTCAAAAATTATCATATTTTACTAAATTTATGCTTAAAAATGATAATAGTGACATCTCGTATATAATAGATGTATTAAAATACAATAGTGACAACACGTAAAATAATTTACTTAATGTCACTTGGTTTAAAGTAAACACAAAAATAGTTTTTCCCCGAATATACGAATTGTCACAATGATAATTTCTATTTCTATTAGTTAAGTAATTTTTACTAGTTGATTAAAAAAATAAGGTAATACGAGTACGTGAAAATTTTGTTAGTTAAAAATTATTTTGAAAAGAAAATTTTTTATAGATTAAATAAATAGTAAGCTACTACAAAGCAAAATGAGTTTAGATTATATTTTGAAGGAAATTATATTTTGAAGGAAATATATCCACTCTAATTTCAGAGATACCTGTTAAAACCAGAAAATGATCTGACATAGCACCAAAACGTAATTCTTCTTACGCTTATACTATTAAAATAAAAAATGATAAACCTATCTGGTCTGTAAAAAAATGTTTTTATCGACTTTTTCCCTAGGGGAATATCAAGTTCGAAAATGGGCTAAAAGTGCAAATAGTTCACCTACTACTAGTAATAATAATAATAATAATAATAATAGTAATTATCTTAGAATCAACAGACACTTAAAAACTATAGAAACTGAATATTTGCAGAATTTTTTTCACAAAATTCCTAAATTACCATCCCATTATTGCAGAAAATATTCTAAAAAACTATATGTCGAACCAACATTTTCAAATACTTTTAATAGTTTATATAATGAATACAAGAAAATTCGCGAACTTGATGAATATTATAATTTACAGCCTTTGTCCGTAACTAGTTTTAAAAGACAAGCTGAAGAAGTTAATTTGGGATTTTCTTACAATCCCTAAAAGTCTGTCCTATGATGAACGCATCTGCACTATTTAATAAAACAAAGCTCTGTTGCTACAATTTTACCATCTACGATTTGAACTCATGTAATACAAAGTGCTATTGGTTTGATGAAACCCAAGCTGATCTCTCTGCAAATACTTTTGCATCATGTGTCATTGATTATTTGCTAGAAAAATGTCAAGACTGCGTTAATAATGAAATAATTATTTGGAGTGATAACTGTGGATACCAAAATAAAAATGCAATTTTATCAAACGCTCTTTTGACGTATGCTAAAGAAAAGCATGTCACTATATATCAAAAATTCCTAGAGAAAGGGCACACACAAATGGAGGTAGACTCTGTCCATGCGTGTATAGAGAAAAAACTTAAAAACAAAAATATTTATGTCCCACATGATTATTGTTCAATAACTTTAAAAGCACGGAACCAACCCCCATATGAAAATAAAAGATTGGACTATGATTTTGTAAAAAATTATAAAGATTTGGTGTTCTTTATCTACCTCCCTTAATCCAAAAAAAAAATTAGCCGTACATGACATAAAAGTAATTAAATATAATTCAAATGGAATTGAAATAAAAACTACATTTGATGGTGAATGGACCCCACTTCCTTTAAAGCGAGGTAACTCAAATATGCTGAACTCTGCAAAACTTTCTAATTTCCTTCAGATTCACAAGGGGCCCCTTAAAATTCAATATCAAAAATGGGTTAATTTGCAAAATCTAAAAGAAGTCATGCCAAAAGACTATCATCAATTTTATGACAACTTACCACACAATGAAAAATAACTTTTTTTTATTTTTATTTTGTTTAATTTATTGAAGTTATGTTTCTTTTATGTTTTTTAAATATTTATATGTTAAATTTGAATAAGTTTTTGTTTAAAATTTGATTAACACCATATTAGTCTAAAACAAATTATTTAGAGTTTTTTTATTTTCATTATGTGACAACTCGTAAATCTGATATATTTGTTGAAAATAATTGTTGTGACATCACGTAAATCCAACAACTTCCAAATTTAATTTTTTTTTTTAATATTTTTTTTTTTTTAGATATTTGTGCATTTTTTGAGTAAAAAAATAATTACAGATTTATAAATTATAATATTTCCAAGGAATAAATTAGTTTTTTTGCTCTCCTGTAAAATTTCAATATTTTGATTTACGTGATGTCACTTGGTTGCCATCGATATGCAAAAGACACAGTTATATGAAGAAAAATTAAAGTTAAAAGAATTAAGAAAACGTAAAGTTATTGAAAGACCCCCTGAAAAAAGTGATGCCGACTTAGAAGGCTACTCACAGCTTAAGAAACGAGATTTAAATCTTGGTGACATTGTTAAACCAGTAAATGAAAAGGTAATTAACATTTTACAATTATTTATTTTTTTATACCATGTAAAAATTACATGCACACATTTGTATATGTACATATGTATATCTATTTGTGTTTATGCATGTACAAATTCTCAAGTAATTTGACTTTTTCACTGAAAATCAAGGTGCAAATCAGCGGAGGATTTTGGACAGATGACGATATTGCGCAATTAGTTAGTTTAGTGAAAAAATACTCTTCTGGGGTTCCGCGAAGATGGGAAACAATATCTGAAATAATGGACCGTTCAATTTCCGAAATAACATTTATGTCCGCAAAATTGAAAGAAAACAGCTATAAATCTTCAATTAATTCAATTGATATGGCAACACCGAATATGGGGGAAATTCCGATAATACCACTCGAAGGCAAAAAAACTGGAAATGGAAATATATTTGTACCACAAAAAGATTGGTCACAAACTCAACAAAAAGCCTTAGAAGATGCAATTACTTTGTATAAAAATTATCCACAAACTGAAAAGTAGATCAGAATAGCGGAATACGTTCCCGATAAAACAAAAGATGAATGTCAGTCACGCTATAAATTTTTAGTACAATTAGTTAAAACTACAAAAAGTAGTAAAGACAATGATGGTAATAAATTAAAACAGAATAATGGTACACAAAGTGATAGCGCTGAAAATTCAGAAAATTCTGATCATCTACAGGGTAATGATTGTCTTGATAACACAAAGACTTTAATTGAAAAGAAATATGGTGGAAAAAAAAGAAACTTGCGGAAGCAAAGGAAAAAAATTGATGCTGAACTATACGAAGACAGTGACATCTCATGTTGAAATACATGTTTAAATTTTTGTAAAAAATATAAAGATTAAATAAGATCGAATTTCAATATTAAACTGCATTTAATGTTGTTAGTATGTTTTTTCCATTTTCATTAACCTAATCGTATATCGCACCTTGTCATCTTAAAAAAGAATTAATGATTAGTAAATATTATGTACATAAGAAGTATTTTTTTAAATAATTTTAGAAATAGTATCTTAAAAATTACATTACACGAATAATTTGGTAATCGTTTACTTTTCACATTTCTGAGAGTTTGCAGTTATATATACAGAAAAGTTCAGAATTTTCTAAACTGTCTATATTAAAAAAACTAATGTCTTTATATCTAACAAGTCCCAATCCTAAGAGAGAAACTTGAAAGCGCGACCTTATTTTATATGGGTTTTTTTTAAATCGAAGTGGCTGGTTTTTGAGAAGAAATATTAAAATAAATTCACACTTATTATAAAACAGGTAAATTTTCGAAAATATATTTAAAAAATCAAATATATTAATATTTTCATTCATAAATACCGTGACTTCAATCATGCGCTCAGGACGTAAATTTTACAAAGTATCAAGTTCCAAAAAGTTTAGTAAAATCTCTTGACATTGTACACTTTTCTTAAATGCGTTTTATACGTAGTGGAGATGCAAAATAAAAATTAATCGGGTATCGAAAAAATCGAGCACGCTTTTTTTATACCTTGTCATATAAATGTTGCCAGAAATAACCGATAAAATAAACTAACATATATTTTCAGCAATAAAGTTCTAGTTATCAATTTTTTTCCCAAAATGCAGCATAAAAATGCTATGTTTTTAATGAAGTGGTAACGTTTGTTAAAAATTAACAATTGCACAGAGCTTTAAATTCAAATTTTCAAACAGACGTCAAATTATGTATTAATAATGTCTTTACTAATGCCTTTACTAATGCCTTTACATCTAAAAAGTCCCAATACTTAATTTTTTTTACGAAATATTATGAATTTTTGGCTTCGTTCCTGTTTTTTTTAATAACACTTATGGTTTTTGTGGCATCAATAATAATAAATAATAATAATAATAATAATAATAATAATAATAATAATAATAATAATAATAATAATAATAATAATAATAATAATATTAATAATAATATTAATAATAATAATAATAATAATAATAATAATGATAATAATAATAATAATAATAATAATAATAATAATAATAATAATAATAATAATAATAATAATAATAATAATAATAATAATAATAATAATAATAATAATAATAATAATAATAATAATAATAATAATAATAATAATAATAATAATAATAATAATAATAATAATAATAATAATAATAATAATAATAATAATAATAATAATAATAATAATAATAATAATAATAATAATAATAATAATAATAAAATAATAATAATAATAATAATAATAATAATAATAATAATAATAATAATAATAATAATAATAATAATAATAATAATAATAATAATAATAATAATAATAATAATAATAATAATAATAATAATAATAATAATAATAATAATAATAATAATAATAATAATAATAATAATAATAATAATAATAATAATAATAATAATAATAATAATAATAATAATAATAATAATAATAATAATAATAATTAATAATAATAATAATAATAATAATAATAATAATAATAATAATAATAATAATAATAATAATAATAATAATAATAATAATAATAATAATAATAATAATAATAATAATAATAATAAATAATAATAATAATAATAATAATAATAATAATAATAATAATAATAATAATAATAATAATAATAATATAATAATAATAATAATAATAATAATAATAATAATAATAATAATAATAATAATAATAATAATAATAATAATAATAATAATAATAATAATAA